>NC_056745.1:1190682530-1190925030 GCF_019279795.1 Protopterus annectens
CACATAATAAATAAAACATTACATAGCATACAGAAAAAATGTATGTTATGTAAATATTTATATATATACATATATATATATATATATATACATACATTATATATATATATATATATATATATATATATATATTTTTTTTTTAATGACAAATTAATTCACCTCTTTTCCACTCCATACTTCAACATAGGTAAAATCATCACTTGCTCATTTAACCCTGGCCATACATACACATGAAAAATCTGCCAGTATACCTCTCTTGTCTCCAATGCCCCCCCCCTCGTCTATTGTAGTTTCTCAATAATAGTAAATTTAAAAAAAAAAATATCAAGAAATACGTTAATATGTTTTAACAGCACATTAGTAACCTTCCCCTTCTTTACATCATAAAGATGCTCATAAAAGAGTTTTCTCTTCACCTTTCCTATATAAAAACACTTGTATAATTGACACAGCGCAACACAAACCACAGTCATGCTCTCACAATTAAACCTACCCTTATGTTGAAAAACCCTACTCCTGATTGTATAATTCAGGCCATCCAGTATAGACCTACAATATTGACACCAGCCACATTTCCACATATCCGGGTTGTTAACTCTACCTTGTTTTTTTAATTTCAAACATAGTCTTAAGGGACAACCCTTTCCTATAAACAACTAGCAGATGTTCCCCAACTTTGTTCTTGACTGCTCTGTCCTCCAACAATATGTACCAATTTTTATACAACACTGACTTAATGAAATTACTTTCATTACAGAAGGTAACAACAAAGGATTTTTTTTTATATTCCTCAGTCCTACTCTCCCCTATAGACAAATTAACATTGTCCAGTCCATGAATAAGGGCTTAAAAATTCCATTTAACCTTTTCGTTTTTACTTCCTATATCATTTTGTTGATAAAAGATTCCTGATAACCCCTGTTGAGGAACATTAATTTTAACTTATCAAATTCCTCCTCAAAATGTAGCCATAAAAAAAGTCATCCTTGCTGCCCTTACCAGTTGCCCCTTCACCACAGATTTTTTTCTGCAAATATGGGTGTGAGCTGGAAAAATATGTAGGAATAAGTCGGTTTCTTATAAATACGGGAATAATATATCCCATTAACAATATCTTTGCTTAATAATACATCCAAATAAGGTAAACTAATTTCATTACTTTCATATGTAAATTAAAGAAAATTAGTAGTCCCATTAATGTAATCCACAAATTCCTGAATACTGTTCTTTCAACCCCTCTATATGATAAAAATATCATCCAAATAATGGAGATATAATCCACATTTTCCACTAAAACTACTGTTATGAATGTACATAAATTCCCATTCCAACATTATGATATTCGCAAATAGGGAACCTCAGGGCAGCCCATCGCAACACCCTCTTTCTGTAAGTAAACATTATCGTCAAAAATTTTTAAGATCATCAACATCATTTCTTCATACTGTAAAGGTTAACATCCACCTGCAAAATCCCTTTCCTTCCCAAAAAGCCAGCAAAGCAGGCTAACCCCAAATCATGTGGGATGACCAAATAAAGATCTTTAACGTCAATAGTTAAAAATACATATTTCCATTCAAGGGTAAGATCATACATATTTTGTAAAAAAAATGCCACAAATCCCTACACAAAAAATGTTCATCCTGCAATAAAACTTTTAATTTTCTATCCAAAAATTATGCAGCCATACTAGTGAAGGGAAACCTCCCATGTACTATAGGCCACATAGGCAGGTCACCCATTTTTTTGTGCATCTTGGGTATACCAAACATTTGAGGTACCTTTAGTGCAAATATCTGCAAAAATGTAAATGTCTGTAAATCTACTCTTCCTTCTATTCAAAAATCCCTAATTTGCACATGTATTTTAGAGTAAACAACATTAAGCTCATTTTACTAACCTATTGATCAGAACCACTTTCCAATATTTTCAACATTCTGTTCTTATAATCACAAATATCTATTAAAACCAAATCCCTCCCTAACATTCTGCCCCACAAGAAATTTAATTAGCTGCAATTGTTCATTAGATACACTGGAGTCACCAACATTTTTATATTTCCCTAAGGTTCCTCTTAAATCGATCTGACACATTCTCTCAAACAAGTTTAAAGTATGATGTAAAGGGGGACTGAAGGTACTAGGTATCCTAAATGCTGCTCATGCACAGTATTATCATTAAATGTGATAGACAAATTAATCTTACATAGAATTAACTTCAAGTCAATTAACACATTAGTTAAATTATCATTTCTGTTTGGTACAAAAGATACCCCTTTGGAAAAAAAAATCTGCTGCTTCACTGTTCACATCTGTACTTGAAAAATTGTAAATATTAAAGTCTTGACTGCTATTAGGTATAATGCGAAGTGAAAAACAATCCATACCCAAAGGTTCATTACCAGAAACTAATTCGTCTGCCCCCATTGCATCTGAAATGATGTTCAAGTATAGAGTGGAAAGGAGGTGAATTAATTTGTCATTATATATTTTATATATATATATATATATATATATATATATATATATATATATACACACATACATATTTACATACTTTATTGGTATATGTTATAATGTTTTATTTATTATGTGGAAGAATTGTGGGTTTTGATTTTTATGAATGGAAGGTGGAAGGGGAGGGATTTTGTACTTTGTGAACGGCTTATTTTAATGTGGGACGGTGCTGAAATCACATGCGAATATCTTTGTGTTGTGATTGGTTTACTAGTTAATTGCGCAAGGATTATACATTACTATACTTGGCGTGAGTTTTTAATCTGAAGAAGTTTTACAATTTTAGTAAGATAAAAGTGTTTATCATTATTAAAGTTTTCAGACATACTGCTTTGGCTCGTTGCTTTGTTATTTTCATATAGTTTGTTTTTGACCATTTTTGTACTAAGTAGTATGCATGTATATACATTAAAAAATTAGATAAAGTATATGTTGATCAAATCACAGATGCATATGTCTTCAAAACTTACTTGAGCAAAATCAGCTGCCAGTCTCATTTTCCCTCCTTCACCAAGTGGTCTCAAGAGGCTAGCATTGCGAATAAACACGTCAATGGCTCTTTGTGCAATAATTTCTGTGTTGTCATATACAAAATTCACACACTCAAAATGTCTGAAATAGTCTGTCATTACTCTGGCTATAAATCCTTCCAGTTCCTTCATATAAAGTGAGCACGGCACATCTGGTTTTCCAGTGTTAGATAAAGGCCTGTCCCCAAAAAAAAAAAAAATTAGATTTGAAGCATAAAACATAAAGCTTTGAAAATAAATTCTGGATGAAAACATTTTCCTGGACTACATATAAATTCATTATGCATATTTAAAATGCCAAGAACCTCATTAATGAAACAGCATAAACAATCACTTACCATACAGGCTAATCTTTGGGAGGAAGAGAGCCATCTGCAGTAGATGTGCAGCAGGTATTGCCCATCCCTCACAGATGCCTCACACATGGCAATTTTTAGTACAGTATTTTTGCAAGAGGTGATCTTTATAAATAAATTATTCTTGAAAGAGATCACATGCCTACGCCCCTCTTCACCTGGCTTTCTGGTCTACAATAGCCTCTATCACGTCACCCACCAAAAACTCTCAGATATCTAGTCATTACTTCACTCCTTTATCAGCTGTCACAATCTAATTGGGGGTGCACACCAGGAAAATGCATAACTTTCATCTTTTTGTGAGGTGCCATGCAGTGGCACAAGAGTGCATATTTCTAAATGCACCTTGCATCCATACCTTTTGACGGATTGTAAGATACAGATAAGCCCTTCAGCTTCCATCAAGGGGATTTCCACATCAAATCCACCTCATGAAGGTGAGGGAAAACTCAACTTGTTCACTCCTTGCAAAACCCCAGTTCCCAAAGCCCATTCCTAGACTCAGGTTGCCACCAGCACACAAGCATACCCGGGTCTATATTATAAGATTGACGTTTGAAAACATCGAACAACATATGGTCAACACCATATGGTCGATGTCTTCAACCATCAACCTTCTAAAAAGACAAAAAAAGAGAAAAAAGTACCCTAACGGGTTTAAGCAGGGGGGCAACCCCCCCTGCACCCCCCACATGGGGTCTGTGCCCTCACACCCCCGCTATTTAAATATACTAACTCCGAGACCGCACTACTTTGCAGTAAACAGAAATCTCCCCTTATGGAGATTTCCGTTTACACGCTTGAGATTCTGGTGTTTGATATTCTCGTGTCGACAATGTCAGATTCAACACTGTTGGCTTTCGAGAATATAATATAGACCAGCATACCCTACCACTCTACCATTAGGCTGGTTTGACAAGTTCTTTTTTGATATCAAGCTTTCACAATTAGGAGTGTTTGTGTCCTGTGCTGATGCATGCTGCATCAGCTCTGGACCAGAATAAACCAAGGCAACAGGCTCACGCTCTCCATTCCTTAAGTTTGGCGAACATGAGGGAGTCATCAGTTACAAGAAAAATAATTTAATCAAACATATAAAATTATAAAGATTAAATACTCATGGCATGAACACTGCCAGAAGCAAAAAGGAGGATCGTCAAGCACAAGGATAATGAGGGTCTTCTTAAACAGCAACTGATGCGAGTAGTAATCAAATCTGTTGTATCTTATTTCAAAAATACACTAAGATGTAGTTTTACACCTAGGAACAGCATCAGGCAACACACACACACACCCTAAAATGAGAAAACCATGATTTCATAAAACGAGGAAGGCAGGAGTCAAAAACTATATGAAGAACTGAGCATCAGAAGGCAGAATCCTGCAGAAGAGATGTGTCACGGGAAGCTCTTCTTCTGAACTGGACATCTTAACTGCAGTGCTTAATGAGGGTACATAACAAAGACACTATAGTCATAGTGAAAAGAATACAGTGGTTTCCTTTTTGAAGCAACAAGTGGAAGCAGCCACATCCTTGGTAAAATGAGACTCAGTGGCAATGACTAATACAACCGGCTAAAAAATGGCATAAAAGAAAGCAACTACAACATAATTTGTTTGGTTCGTGGGTTTATATGGGGTTACTAGGCTAGCAGCCCTAGACCCCTTACAAGCCTAGCCATGTTAATCCTGAGTTGCCTCAATTGTCCTTGGTTAGATGGACATAATTCACAGAGTGATTCTACGAAGAACACCAACTACCCCATCCATTTATCCAGAGTGCACTTGAATAAGGTCAGTGAGGAGCTCTGCTTTACATGAATCGGAAGTTTATTCCAGAGTAACAGCAACCTCTATACATCTCTCTCCAGCAAATGTCACAGGCTAGGTTAAGATCCCTAGAGCGAGTGACCATTGTGCCATTTGACTTGCGCATGTGCAACATTTACATCAGGGCAGGGTCAAAGACTGCACCATAGGCCAGGTGCAAGTTGCCTCTCAGCAACCAACATGATACAGAGTACAGTGACAGGGCTTTCAGTCTACTCACATAAGTCATGGTTTGGAGGCCAAATATTTTCTTGGTGACAAACCTCTGTGGTCTCTCTAGCTGTTGCAGGTGTCTGGTGAGGTACATGCAGAAGGGAGCACTGTATTCTACTAATGGTCTGATGAGGGTCGAGTACAGTGGAGTTATAACATCCTTAGACCTGGATGTGATGCACTTACTTATGAGATGTGCAACGTAGAATGCTTTCCTTACCACTGTGGAAACTTGGTGCTCGAAGTTCAGATTTCTATCTAACTGTGTTCCCATGATCTTGCACCACTGGGTTTGAAGTTAGGGGGTTGCTGTCAATATTGTAATTAGCAGGGAATTCCGCTTTGCCAAAGCGGATAATAATGCACTTTTTTGTGTTTAGTTTTAGACTGTGGCTTTGACTCCAGTCATCTGTCTGTGTTAGCCTTTCCTGTAATACCTTAACATCAATGGGGGGGACTCAGTGATTACACCCAATTTGCAATCATCAGTGAACTTGACAAGCCAAAAGCCATCTACTTTAGCCTGGAATTCTGAGAAATAGATTCCAGACAGGAAAGAGCCCGGCACTAAT
Source organism: Protopterus annectens (assembly GCF_019279795.1). Classification (NCBI taxonomy): domain Eukaryota; kingdom Metazoa; phylum Chordata; order Ceratodontiformes; family Protopteridae; genus Protopterus; species Protopterus annectens. Next base: position 1,190,688,548 of record NC_056745.1, read on the forward strand.
CCATGATGAGGTACGCCAGTAGTGACAACTCTACTGGCAGAGGTGTAGTCACCAACTTTGAAAATGTGTGTTCTGTTGGTGAGCCAATGAGCTACCAATCTAGTGACATAAGGGTTAATCCTCAGCTGGGAGAGATTCTCAATGACACCTGAGTGAGGGATTGTGTCAAAAGCCTTGGTTAGGTCAAGATAGACCGTATGCACTGTCTTACCTTCATCCAAGGTTTTGGTGACTTTCTTGAAGAAGTCTACTAGGTTTAATAAGCATGATCTACCCCTAATGAAGCTAAACTGGATGAGGTCTAGAGTCTGAAGGTCACCTATGTCCTTCTTGATAAGGTACATGATGATTCTTTCCATGGCCTTACAGATGAGGCTGGTTAGACTTATGGGTCTATAGTTCCCAGCGTCGGTTGATGGCCCCAATTTGTGCAAGAGGATAACTGTTGCTGTTCTCCACTCTGCTGGAACAAAGCCAGTTTGCAGGCTATGGTTAAAGAGAATGCCAAGTGGGTCAGCTAGGTCCTGTTTTAGATTGCTTAATAAGTAACCTGGGATGTTATCTGGTCCCATTGAAGCCATGTTTGTATCGTTGGAGAGTGCAGATATGACCGGATCTCTAGAGATACTAGGCAGAGGACTGGTGCCAGCTATGCTTTGGGGTATGGCTAATGGGGATGGGGGGGGGGTGAAGTTTGAGCCAAATCTGTCAGCTAGCAGGTTGGCAGCTTCCTCCAGTATAGTATGAGTGATACCATATACAACCAGTTCGGCATACAGCTGGGCATTCTTTTTTAGATTTTGGACATAGTTAAAGAATGCCTCATGATTATCCTTAGCTAGGGATGCTATTTTAGCTTCATAATTAGCTTTAGATTACTTTACAAGATTTCTCATTTGTTTGTTCAAGCTGTGGAGGGAATTTTTCCTTTACTGAGTCATTTCCCTCTTGTTCTTACACAACAGTTTATTCCTTTTGTTATATAACCTGTTTATACTTAAGATCCATTAGGGTGGCTTGCTCTTTCGGCAGGGCCTGGTTTTAATCCGGTCAGGTACAGCCAAGTCAATGTAGTTGCTTACGTGTTTGTACAGGGCATTTGTGTACATCTCTACATAGGAGTCATTGTCTGTGATTGCTGGGGTATAAATCTTTTTATACCATCGCTTAGTAAGCTGTAGTTTGCTTTGGAAAAGTTTTTTTTTTTTTTTGCTCCTGTGTTGGTGACAAGTTCAATAGTTACTTCGAAGGAGACTGGTTTATGGTCTGACCTTACCAGGTAGGGCATCCCACAGGGGGAGAGTGCAGTGACCCCCCTCCATGTTGGTGTGTACTATTGTCTAGGACATTTGAGCCCCTTGTGGTTGCAGACTATCTGTTCCAGAGCATTTGTATTGACAAAGTCTAGGAACCTGTGGGTGAGCATGTTCATGCTCATACATGTCACCCAGTCAGTGGAAGGTTAGTTGAACTCTCCCATGACTAAGGTGTTAGGCTACATGGTGATTGACTCCAGTAACCGTAGGTAGATGGTGTGCTGTTCTTGGTTCATGGTGGGGACCTATAGCTAGTAATGACATGTTAGGGTATTTTGCCTGTAGTTAATGCGACATGGAGTAGCTCAAGAGAGTCATACTGTTTGACCAATCTCGATGTGTACTTGGCTTTAATGAAGATGGATACATCTCCACCTACTTTTGGTTCTTTTACACTCATTTTGAGGTCTGATCGTGTGGAAGGCATTGTAGACTTGCATGGCCGGGGAGCTCTCTGCAGACTTGAACCATTTCTCAGTTACTGTACAGATGTTAGCATCTTCCAAGATGAGGAGTGCTTCCAGAGAGTGCAGTTTCATTCTTAGTTAAATGCAACATCCTCCTCAGAGGAAACAAAAAAGAGAAACTACTGGTCCATCTTCCTTAAAACATGCACCCTGTGCAAGTAAAGCAATAGATAAAATACACATCTAAGATATGCAATACCTACTCATAGACTTTTCTCACAGGATGTAGAAAGGAATGTGAATTGACTGGATGAGTGTTAGTTCTGTAACTTACTTTCAAAGAAAAAAAAAGTTCTAAAAGAAAGTCAGTTAGTCTTTGTGAAACACATGGTATACTTCTCTATAACTGATACTGTGGAATACATGTCTGCCTGGTGGATGAAATGGCCATGAAAAACATCTTCTACTAGAAGAGATTAAGTTCTGCTAACCATTTGGCACAGGTGTGGAGGGCTGAGATTACAAATAAAAAAATCTAGCTCCCAAGGAGAAGAGTGATTCTTCACTGGAAAACAAGGATGCCTTTCAAAAGATAATTAACTAGCTCATCATGGGACAGGGTTCTACCTTCATTGATGACGTGATGCAATATATGACTGTGGAATAACTGAGACTTAAGTCAAACAGAAGCAGAAGCCAAAGATAGACCAAACAGTTTGTAAGATCATTGATAGAGGAGAAAATGGATCTCAGTCAAGATGGGGAACTACTTCCACTTGATTACATTTGTGCACACATTTAAAGTTAACACTGGCTTCTAGCTCACTTATCTTAATGAAGAGATCTTGTGGAATAAGGGGAGCTACTGGAAATCCAAAGTTCTCAAATGGAGGTAGTCACCTTGCCATTCAACTGGGATGACCCAGCACATTCACTAGAATAAATGCTTATAAGACCAAAACATACAATGACTAAAAACAAGCCCTTCAGTGATACACTGATGTGATTAGTATGAGTCCTGGCAAGGGGTATACAGTAACATTTCCTTCCAATCCAGGAAGAATACGTAAAAGATGAACTCTCTACTGCCCTGTTGAAGACAGCAGAATTCGGGAAGAACTGCATTCTAATGTCTCAAAACCAGAGTATCATCCACAGTGCTCTACTCAAGAAAAAATGTCTGCACTCCGCAACCACTGATAACACATCACCCAATGAGGCACCCTCATACAGAGACACACCAGTATGAAGGTAGCAACTGCCAAGCAGTGAAAAGTAAGCCACTTTTCTTTGTGTTCTTTCTCACGTGGCCAAAGTCTAGATCTTCTGAGCTGCTTAAGAAGAAAGGAATGACAAGGCCCTAGGAGCAAAACAGACTTCTCTGAAATGACAGTCTCATTAGGGGACCACAATTATAAAGGTATGGTAAGACTAGAGGGCCCCTCTACTGCACTGATTTTGTCACCACAGGCCTCACTTTGGTAAAACCTCAAACACTCTGAGAGAAGAGCTAAACAGGAGAATCATATACTGAAAATGCAACAGTGCAAGAAACATCCTGAGTTTCTCTTACTAATGTATGCCACATGTTCATCATATCCAGTGACATCTTCTACACACCCAGATGTAACAATGGTATCAGGCAGTGGAGGATCACCTTCGAGAATGTGTGAGCTTGACACACTTGATGTGTTTTCTGATCTCAGTAACGTATAAGATGGTCTAAACTCCATTCATTTTTTTTTCTTAACCTGAAGATGGTGATATTAAAACCCAGTTCACAGTTTTGAGAACAGCACAGGTTTCAAAGCACCCATTAGATTAAGGTACCAAAGCATGATAAAAAGCTCTTTTGACATCAGTCTATCATAGGAGATCTTGATAAGGATGATCTTTTATCACACCTTTCTAAGACCCTCTTGTTCACATTGATAGTTGACAGCTTTTGGCCAAGGCAACCCACAGAATTAGCTGCCCACTAGTGGTGCCGGCTGATATGAATACTGCTGAGCTGCCACTTGCAAAGTATGCTTCTAAGATGACTCTACCAATGTTGGTGAAGAAAGCAATACTGCCTGTTACTTAGTGTGGCCTTCTCTGTTTCTCTGAAGGCTTCCTTCTTCTCTTAGAAGCATGGGACATTTTTCCAGAAGACAAAAGACCAGGAAGACTGTGCATGACAGACGTCTTTTTCATCTTCTTCACCTCCTCAATGCCCTCCTTTAAGGGGTTCCCAAAACAAAGGCCTCCATGAAAGGTGGAGCCAAAATACCCTAGTGATATGCTCAGAAGAATGGATGAGAATGTTCACAAACAAGCTATCCTACAGAAATAAACACCTTCTGCTGCAACCATTATCCACTACATCAGTTCAGTCAAACACAGCTTTTCATTTGGAAAGCTGTGTTAACAGTCTTCTCCAAACAATTCTAGACCTTGAAATCAGGAAGTTTAGGGAGCTTGTGTGAAGTCTGAAGCAGGGGGACTGAAAATGAAAGAGACGAGACAGATAGTTCTGCATTCTAAGGCTTATCATGGGTTCATAGGTTCATAGATTAGTACTAAGCTAACTGCTCTTGCGAGCCATTTTAAGCTTAGCCAATTACCCCTTGTGAGACTTGAACCTTGCACCTTGTGTTTGTAAGGCAAACACCTTAACCATTAGGCCACCCTCCCAACCCAATCATGACAAAAGAAAACACCATTTTATAAGTCTCGTCTGGGGCTTTAACCTCTATCCCTGGGTACCATCACAACACAGTAGGGCCACTAAGACTGACAGAGGAAATGACTCAGGGTTGGCATTAGGATGCTGACAAAGCATACTTGATTACAATATAAGGGACTTTTTTAAATAATCTGTCAACCAGGTAACCTTCTCAGGCACAAATGCCTCTTTCCTGTGGAGACCAGTGTTATATTGTCTTGTTAAACAACATGCCTACAGTCACAAAGTTTATAAGTGAAGATAGATAGAAACAACAGCAAGACTACTGATGAAGTTTGCTAGCAGCTCAGTTTTAACCTTATGTAATAAACAAAAAGAAAGACCACCTTACTGGGAGCAAATGGGCCATGATCTGGATGCTTTTAGACTGCAAATATAGCAGTCTTCTTTTATAAATACTGTTTTAGTATTTCTGTAGGCTGACCCAAGGGAACTTCCAATCAGTCAACAGAAGGCTCCATGAACCAGAGAAAACCTCCAGATTAAGAGACATCTGAAAAAGTTTGAAATCAAAATTATTACTCCTTTCTGTCTCAGAGGAAAGGACCTTGGACCCATGTGGTGCCCCCACATCCAGGAGGACTTGGAGGGGATGGAGAATGCCTTTGCTTGCTTAGCTCTCTGAATGGCAGTGATGCACTCCAAATCACTCTGTAGCAAGACAGGAAGTACATATAAGAATCGATGCAACATTTAAAAAATTAACTGAGGCATCATTTAGTCAATCTATAAACTAATCTGAGGTTCTGTGACATCAAAGTAGGTTATATTAAGTAAGATGACTCAGATGATGAAGCTCCCTGTAGCTTTTTTCCCCATATATTTGCTGAATCAGGATGCCACTGTAGCTGGTGTCAGTTTGGCACACCAAATTTGGACAATGTTTGTTAGACAGGAAGGATTCACCAGACCTAGAACTGCCATCAAGCAATGCACTGTATTATGTGCTCTTTAATCTAGCTGGTCCTTTCCCACCTTGCCTCTAACAAAAGGTGTATGAATAATGCCACAGAAACAACCAAAGGATCAGCAAGACTATCTTAACCCCATGCAGTGAGCTAGCATAAGCTCATGGGAAGACAAAAAAGAACAGATTTAGGTGTGTCTGATGTTGTAGACATGCCCAAAGGGCTCAACAGTCTAGTTAATGAGAGACAGATGGACATCCACATGCTTAAAACATGGGCACAATGGCACCTGCCCCCCATCTTGTTCCACAAAACAAGTGTCAAGATGGTTTCTCTCTGCTCTCACTGGCACCTATACCAGATAATGAGTGAGTTCAGCTGCCACCTATGTGGGAAGTTTAACATTAGTGTGGACTTGAAAGATACCACAGCAGCAGTTGCTTAGCAGAAGGCTTATGCTTTGGATGAAGCCTGTTCCCATATCTTTGCCTTCTCAACTACTTGCCTACTGTTACTAAACCTCTTCTTTGCTGTGAACTCATGAGTAATCAGAAAATAGCAACTGTCATCTAGAAGGTTTTAAGTGCTGGCACAACGTACAGGCTTCCACAACATTTCTAAGAAAACAATGTAACTTTTGTGGTGTATGGATGTGAAACAACACTGCCATAAGAAGGTCTCAGTTTTTAGGTAAAAATGGGAACTTTTTAATGCAGCAAGTTAATATGCAAAATATGTGAGAGACTAGAAGAAACTTACAGGAGCACTGGGCTGGGCACATTGTTCAAGTGAAGTGCAGTGATTTGAAGCTATGGTTCAGCTAAGGTAATTTGTATGTCCCCAGAAGTGCATGCTTAATATCAAAAGAACTTATGAACCTACCATAAGAAAGCTCTCAGTAAGGACATTCCACCCACATGCCAAATCAAAAAGCCCCTCAAAATAAGAACCACAAACACTCTAGGAAATATGAAAATGCCTTTACACAAAGTCTTTTTTTAATTTTTGATAGCAGAAACAAATGTTATTTGAATGCTATGCATAAGCCTAATAAAGATGTGTAACTATATATACATTGAGATCATATGACAACATAATGGATAGTTACGTCTTACTTTTTTCCAAGCTGTATCCCTTTGTTTCCTCATTCCATAAATGTGAAAATTATTTAAATAAATGTCATTCAAAAGACAGATTTATACAAGAGAAATATGTATATAATTTTATTATTGCTGATCAGTTCTGTAAAATACAGTCTCAATCTATTTTTTATCGACAACATTTTACAACAGGAACATTCAGTTCACATGAGCAAACTCATGACAACAGCAAATGTTAGAGTAGAATGATCTTTGCTGCAGCAGTACTCATCAATTTCTTTATTCACTTAAAAATGCAATTACTCAAAAGTCCAACAATCTACTGATCCCTTCTAGGTGACTTCTAAGAACCATAAATGCCCAGGGTAGGAACTTATTTTATTGCTTTAGTTATCAACTATTTGGATTTAAAAATGTCATGTAATCTACTGACCCTGAATAACATGTTTGACAGTATTTTTGAGGTCTCTGTTGTCCACAGAAGAATAAACAAGTCTGCACACAGCAGACAGATTCTGTCTAAAGACCAGCAGCTTTATCAGAGATAGGTTAAGATTTAGACAATGAGAATAATCTACTTTGGAGAGATGCTTAACTTGATGAGGCAACATTTTAAGTGAAGATCCAATGATATCTCCAAATCTCAGAAAAGGTACTTAGATCTCCTAGGGATAGAGAAACATATGGATAAACTGCAAAGATTAAATAAACAACCAGAAAGGTGACCATAGAACCATTCAAATGCCGGATTATTCTTATCTCCTTCAACTATAAACGATAAATGAATGCAAAAACTGATGAACACGAAAAGTTTTTTATATAAAATAAAACGGATTGTTAAGCATGCTACAGGTAAGCGCTTTCACATAAGCTTCATCAGACCGTTAAAATTCGAAAACATCTTCAATTAAAGCATTTTATACGAATCTGTCACGTTATACAATTTAATTAAATGCAATAAAACATTTAAAGTTGTATCCTGATTTGAGGTGAGCTAAAATGTCTCACTAAATTTAATAACACATCACATCTCTCCTAACCACGGCCGAAGCCGATCACAACTCAACTAAAAATACTTTCAACTAAAACAAGAAATACCACATTATTCATTGGAGTGCAAATAAATGAAATATCAAAATACACAAGTTAGTGAGCTCATTATTTATATCCATTGCTAAAACTAACTACCCAAATAAAATATGACGTAAGCTTATCCTTGTCTTGTCTTTAATTAAATTGTACAACATGTAACTGATTCGTATAAAATGCTTTAATTGAAGATGTTTTCGAATTTTAATGGTCTGATGAAGCTTATGTGAAAGCGCTTACCTGTAGCATGCTTTAATAAAACAATCTGTTTTATTTTATACAAAAAACTTTTCGTGTTCAGCAGTTTTTGCGTTCATTTATCATTTATAGTTGAAGGATTTTGGAGATAAGAATAATCTGGTGTTTGAATGGTTCTATGGTCACCTCTGGTTGTTTATTTAATCTTTGCAGTTTATCCATATTCGTAAGCCGAGAGGTGTTTACTCTGCTGGGAGCTGTTATTTGTTTGCTTTTTATCTATTTTATAGAGAAACATATGTTGACAACTCTCCTTCCTGTTTTTCACAGCCTTTATAGAAAGTCTGTTTTTTGGGTTTTTGCATCCCTGCCTGCCAGGATCACGCCTGATTACACCTCTAATTAAATCCAATCGTTCCTTTCTTTCTGTGGTAGCAGGAGCCAGGGATTGCCTGACAGGCGAGAGACCTCTGGCCCATTTATTCTTGCCAGGGAATCCTCAGTGATCTTATCTGCTTGCAGCAAGAGTTGGGTGGTAGAAAGCAGGCCAGTTTAGCAGACCCTATGGGTGGCCTACACTCTCCCCTGGTGCAGCACCCACATCTCCTAGTGCAGTTCTTCCAAATGGCCTTCACCTGACCTTTAAGAGGAACCCTTGGCTCTTGTCTTGCACACAGCAATGCAAACTTATTAGACTTGAGCTCCAAGGGGTATACACCTAGTGATCCACTAAGTATCTCCTATATGGCAAGCTAGAGCCATCTCCCTCCTCCCAGGATGGACAAGCCAGCAGTAGCCGCTCACTCCCATCCTTCCCTGTTAGCTCTTAGCAGTGGCTGAACCACTATTCGAACTTGGATCGACTGCAATGCAGTCAGGGATTTAATCCTCTACCCCATGGAGTGAAGTCTTTATAAAAAGTCCTGACTTAAAAACACAACAGGTCTCTTTGCTCCCTAGACACCATTTTGCTTTAGTACAACGAAAGTGGAGAAAATAAGACTCACTCTCCAGTATACTGAATGCCAAACAATTTAAATGAGACTTCAGAAAAGGTACAGTATTCTACAGTACAAAAACAAAAGCAATAAAAATGGTGCTATATTTAGCATCCTGGTGCCAAATGAGTACAAGGCAAGCTTTTGCTGATTTTGGCATGCATTTCACATTTTTCCTTAGAACACAGTTTTCTTTGGCATACATTGGTATAACAAACAAGTCCTAACAATAACTTCTTGTCTATTCCACCACTTTAGACTAGTCAAAATGGTCTGAACTTCCCAAATTTAGTTAAATAGATTCACAGTTACTAGAAAGAAAGTTTAACTCAGAAAACATGTTTTTTCAAAAATCTTAACATCAAAAGAATACTGAACATGCTCAATAATACTTGGCAAACACTGCATAATTTGCTGTAGTAGTTGTTTCACAAATGGATGTGAATACACACAAGATAAAGGAATAAAATTAATAATCATTTGTTAACCAGAAAGCCCACTAGACATAAGGATACTTTTCCTCCTGGAGGCTGCAGGAATCAAACCCAGGACTGCAAACGAGTCTATGACTTGAAGTACATACTCTTAAATCTCTAAACAGACAGGAGCACTTTATGTTATATCTTTAAAATGCTATTTCTTTTTAATTGGGTTCAGCTTATATATAGGTGTGTTGAGGATACACTAATTATAGGAACAAGCCTTATCACTAATTAGAGGAATGTAGCACAGTGGTAAGCAAAGCTGAATCTTGAAGGACATCTTGCAAGTTTTGTTGGCTGAAGAGATGACATGGACTACATTTATTACCATACTTAAATTATTCAACATTATCAGCCAGGTAAATCCTCTAAATCAGGTGACCTGTTATGAGCAATAACCCAGGAATACAAGGAAGACATGTTCACAGTTAATGTATACGAGTGGAAGCTGGTGTGACTGAGATCCAGGTTCCCAGCTTCACTCGTTGACACCTTAAACACTCTGCTGTACTGTCTCCTTAAGTGGTGCAAGATGTTTAATACAAAGGGAAATCTCCAGCTGTAAAAGAAGGTAGACATATCAATTCCTCCATCAAAATACAAAGCACGGTTAACATTCACATGCTGAACAAGCTTCATTTACTATGAACCACTAAGAGCACTGCTGAGCATGTTCTACAAAACAGTCTTAAATGTACAGAAAGCTTTACAATCAAAATACATTTTACGCTTAACTCAATCTGCAGTAACAGATGTAATGTTCATAAACGGTAACACTTTTTGTTCTAATGCATTCTGCAATTTTATACTACATTTTTAAACACTTAAATATCATAATACCCAGAAAAGTCCTCCTGGTGCATGGTGACAAGAATGTCCTCTATAGAGTCTCTGACAGAATTCAATAAAGGCTGTATTGCACTTCCCATGAGAGCATACACCGTCTAGAAGGAAATGAAAGAAAAATTACATTTTTGTCAATTAACTAAGAAGCAAAATAGTACACATAAACAATACAAACAGTCAAACTATTTTCATCATAAGAAAATAATTGAAAAAACACTTAAATCGAAAAGCATTACAACTGCACTAAACAACAAAGATTTCTTTCTTGTTTTCTTTGTCCACTCTGTACATGAATACACGACACACTTAACAGTTGTCAGTAATTAATAGACTTCTAACAACTTCACGTTACAGAAAATCACATCATGCAATATTAGACAGTAGATTTTTCTTATCTCAAGCAGCACGTATTAAAATATTTTAAAATGTGAGAGAATGAAAGATATTTCAAAATTACTACAACCTCACAGAAAGTAAAAGTGATATTCAAACACGTGAATATGACTGACATAATTTTTAATTATTTATTGCTTTTGTTTACTGGGAAAGTCCAACTGAGCACAAATCCCATTTTCAGCAGAGGCCCACGGAGAATTGCTCCATTTTATATAATAAACAGAAGGCAGTTATACAAGATTTACATAATAAATAAACATACATACATAGACTAGTAATGATATGACAATTAATCACAAAATAGATGTACAAACATAGAATAGTAAATTAACATACATAGAATTGTAATAGGATATTTAATGAAAACATAACAGTTAATAAAGAATACAGGAGAACATTAGATAATAAATGATTTAATAAGAATTTAAATATTTTAATAACAATTTACATTATTTAAATATGGCATAAATGAGAGCATAAATTGCATGAAAACATCAGAAATTTGTTTACATAACAGAAAAAGACAGTCATACATTTAGAGATTAATTGTACAAAACATCATTGTTAATAACTTAGTATGCCATGTTCATATCTTTCTAGTATTGCAGTAGTTTTGGTCAAAATTTGAAGTTTATCACACTTTGCTTTTTTCTAAATAATAACAACAGTTTGATTTATTTTTATTCATATAATATTTAGTATATATACAATTATTCAAAAGGAGGAGGAAAAGAATGTTTTCACCTTCCTTGTAATTGCTGCTAAGAATTTCTATAATGATGATCTTTTATCAGATTTAAAGCAAGATAGCAAGGAGCATTAAAAGCAAAGTTATGTACTAACCATAACAGACCATTTCATTTCATGGCAGAAAACATTTCATTTGTCATATTTTAAGAAAGTTTATATATTAGTCAAATATTAGGGAAATTAACATACTTAGGTGGGGTTTATATATTCCTATGAAAATGGGAAAAGCTATGGGAGATATATTTCCATTTTTTGGCTAGATTTGCAATTAAATTCTATAAACAGAGATGTGTTGTTTATTATTAAAGGAAATAGAGGGAATGAATTTAGTCAATCCAGTGGTATTTGTGTCATCAATGCATCTTTTTTTTTTTTTTTTGCTGTTACAGTGTTAGAAGAGAAAAAGTGGTGGGAAGAATATTGAATAAAAAGTATGATAAAATGTGGAAAGTGGTAAAGGCAAGAAAAAAGAGAAAGTGGTAACTGTGAAGCAAAAAGGATATGAAGGAAAAAGTTCAGCTGTGTTTACTTACTATAAATATAGATGTTCCGAGTGTCTTCACTGTTGAAGTAATAACCATTTGGGTGCTCCTTGCTGGGATAGCCCTTGGCAGACCTGAGTACCACAGATTTAATCAGGATGTCTGGGTATAAGGGTTGTTAACCAATGCCATGTCAGAGGTCTTTTTGACCCTAGAAAAAGGAGCCCCCCCCCAACAGAAGCTCCAGACCCAGAGAACAAGGCACCAACAAGTTACCTGTTGTGCAGGGAAAGGAATTCGAAAGACCTAATGAGAAGGAGAGAGAGAAAAAGAGAGGGTCATTAAGAAAAGACTGGGAAGGGAATGCCCACCATAACCTAAAGCATACGAGAGTGAATGGAGAGAGGGAAAACATACTGCAACAGTGAAGTCACACAGCCATGTACATTTATGGTCAGTAGACACAACTTTACTATACTGTTTGTGTTTCACTGTTGCAGTAATAATCACATGGAAGGATTCCCCAAAGGTAGGAAGGTGGAAGAAAAAGGAGATTTTAAGGAGAGGCAAGAATGCCCTGTAAGACTGCAGAAGGAAATTCAGCCCTGGGTCTGGAGAAAATGTGAAAGTTACAGTATTTGGTATAGGTGTGGACAGAGGACCAAGTGGCAGCCTCTAAGATTTCCCTCATGGGAACTCCTCTAAGAAAGGCACTGATGGTTGCAGTAGCTCTGGTTGAATGAGCAGTGATATGAGGTGGAATTTGATTTCCATGAAGTTTGGAACAAAGGCGCAGTACAGTCTGGAATCCACTTAGAGATGATTTGTTTGCTGAAAGGATTTCCCAGCTTGTTACTAGCATAGACTACAAAAACTTGTTTGGACTGTCTATTTGCCTTGGTTATGTCCCACACACTATTTCAACTGCCTGTGAACATCAAGTGAATGAAGGATATGTTCTCCCCTATTTTATGGATGAGGAAAGAATGCAGGGGAAATGAATGGACTGATTAAGAGTAAATTCAGAAACCACCTTTTGTGTGAAAGAGGGGTTAGTCCTCAGAGAAACCCACCCGGTGAAAAATGAGGATGGGTTCAGTGCACAAGTGTTTAGAGTTATGAAGGCAGTTTAGATGAGTTAACAGCCACTAAATAAGCTGTTCTGCAGGACAGAAACCGAATGTCAGCTGTAGCAGCAGGCTCAAGAGGTGGGACAGCAAGTTTTTCTAACATGATACTGAGATCCCATATAGGAAACATATATCTTCTGGAAGTCCTCAAGTAAATAACTCTCAAGGAATTGCTTCATAAGGGGTTAAGAGAAAAGAAGAGATTGCAGAGGCAGTCAGGCAGATATGGCAGAGGAGTGGATTTTAACAGATGAGTAAGAGCTCAGATTTGAATAAGTTAAACAGGAAAATAAATCACATGATTGATCTCTACCTGTGTAGGGAAGACATTCTAATGTTGGCACCAAATAGAAAATCTTTTCCAATTTGAGGCATATGATTTTCTGGTTTATTTTAGAATGTCTATTACATCATTATCCAAAGACAGCCCTTGAGAAGCAATTAAAAGATTAGCCATGCTGTCAGTCTCGAGGTGCTGAGGTTGAGGTGCATGAAAGAACCCTGTTTTGTGTCAGAAGATCCACCTTTTGAGGAAGCTGGCTTGGTTTTTCCCTGCTCAAGCTGTGTAAAAGAGGGAACCAGCATCGCCTCAGCCAAAAAGGTGCAATTAGGATCATCCCTGGTCCTTTCTCCCTGGCTTTCAGTAGTACCCATGGGATGAGCGGTATAAGGGGAGCTCATAAAGAAACAGACTTGTCCAACGAAAAGAAAAAGCATCTGTCCTCCAGGCCCTTGAATGTCTGGCCACTGTGCAAAAGTTTTGTTGCTGGTAGTTTTGATCTGAAGCAAAAAGGTCCATTTCTGGCACACTCCAAGAAAGGCATATGTATTTGTATACAAGACCTGCTGAGGTGTTCTGCAAGACAGTGCATTTCCCCTGGCAGGTATTGGGCTAGGAGATGAAGGTCAGGGTCCTGTGGTGTGTCCTTTATGGACACAGTTAGTTGGCATACAAGGTAAGAATATGTGCCTCCCACTTGTTTATAGGTTCATAGGTAGGTACTAGGCTATCGGCCCAAGGGCCTACGTAAGCCTAGCCAGCAAGGTACCATAGCTTATGCCACCCAAGAAAGTTATTTTCCTGTGCCACTGTCCAGCAGAGACACAGAAGTGATCCCCGGGGTGTATTTCCTATTTCCCATCCACTCATCAAGAATTTTATTGAAGAGTGCCAATGAAGAGCTTTGCTTGACATAGATGGGTAGCTTGTTCCAGAGTATAGGAAGTCTCTGGGACAGGAATCTATCCCTCCAGCGTGTCCTGTTTATTGTGGTGACAAGGTTTAGGTTCCTAGAGCATGTAGCTTGGAGGGATTGGGATTTCTTTAGGTGTAGCATGTCCAACAGCTCTGGGTTTGACATAGCTTTATATGTTAGGCAGAGATCACCTAGGAGTAGGCGATATGCTACGGAGTAAAGCTGGAGTTTTTTGAGGCGGTCAGTGTAGGGCATTTGTTTGAGGCCAGTAATCCTCTTTGTGAGGTACTTCTGTGGCCTTTCCAGCTGCTGCAAATGTCTTGTGAGGTGCATTCCAAAAGGGGCGTTGTACTCTATAATGGGTCTAATGAGTGACGAGTAGAGGGGAACAATGACCTCTTTTTTCCTGATGTTTCCCTGTGATGTTGTCTGTCTTTATCAATAGAGTCCGTGGTTTCCAGGTTTCCTTGAAAGGTAGGATGTCCTTGAGAACTGCTACCATTTCCTTTAGATTTGTGTTTTTTTTCTGAAATTTTTGTTCCCATTTACCTTGAACTTGGAGGCAATTGGAATGTTCACGTCAGCAAAGTGCCTGGTGATATCAGTAACAATTCTCTGTATAAACATACTTTGAACTGTGCAGGAGCTAATTTTTACTTTTTAATTTTTATTTTTGTGTAACAGAAACATTGCCCATTGATTCTAGGGGTGGCCCTTGGGAAACGCACCTAGAATACAGGGAACTGTACTGGCAACTAGTTCTTTTTTTTCCCCCAATATAATTTTTATTATATTTTTCGATATACAGAACAAATATAGAAAGATAACTGTCTTTCAACTAAAATACGTTACATACAATCAAAAACAGGAAATTTAAAGTATCAGACATATGAATTGCAGTGCTAGTACATCAGTTAGAGATACACATAGACTAATATAAAACAGTATTTGTGTAAAGGCCCAAACAGAGGTCACCAAAGTAAAACATTTAAAAAACACAAAGCCAAAAACATCCAGGGCGTTTTATTTAAAAAAATCCGTGGCCTCTTCAGAAATGAATAAAAAAACAAAAAACCAAATAAAAAAAAACAATGCAAACAAACAAAAAAAAATAAATAATGCAAGCCAATAGCCCTTAAAATTTAAAAAGTAAACTTAAACATATGAATAAAAAAATATGTCATTATATATAAATACGGAAAAAATAATTAATAAATACCTAATATATAATAAAATTTAAAAAACACAACAAATAAATTTTAAATTTATTTTAAATACATAATTATATAATCACAAACAGAATAATTATTATGATAACTTGTCTCTAATATTAATATTTTAAATCTAATATATTTAATAATTTAATCCATAATATAATTATGTATAAAAAAGTTTTGCACTGTTTTTACCTTGTGTATATAGGAGGGATATTATACTAATTAACTTAAGGTTATATATTGCCTTTTTAACAGGGTTAAAAAGGTTAAGGTTCCTGTTAAAGCCTCTAACCATGTATTTGTAAAGGCCTATTCTTAACTAAGCTGTGCTGTGTTTTAAAAAATAAAAATGAGAAAACCATCCAAGGTAACCTGCTCCCAGCCCTAATATGGAAAACTGTGACCAGGTGCTAACTGCCATGTTTTTTTAAATTACAAGGAAATTGTTGTTTTTACCTTCAAATCAATAATTACACATGCAGATGTTGTCACTGTTGTTAAAATTCGTGATAAAGGCGCTTCATACATGTATGGGCTTGTAATGGAAATAATGTAAATGAAAGAAAGCTTCTTCGTGGTCCGGGTTATGCATGATAATCATAGATCCTATCCCTGATCAAACCTACTGTAACCTCATTACAATATTTACAAAAATGACTCAACCTACCCTTACGTGAGGTAGTGACAGTTATAATTATAAGTGAAGAAGATGATTTGAGTTTTGAGTTTTATCCTATATTTTGTAAAAAACTTACAGGATCTCTTTTATTATAATGAAAAAAAATGACTCTAATCTTCAAACTCTTGCTTCTTTGAAAATTAGGTACCTTATTTCTTTTTAAAGTGAAGCATTCAAAAAATTTAAAGAAACTCTAATGAAGATATGGTAGAGGTCAAATAATTTTAAGAGAAAAAGGCAAAAAAAAATGTGGCTTTACAGTAATTTATAAAAAAATAATCATGATACCGTAAAAGTATGTATAAATTAGGTAAGAAAAAACATTTAAACAAAAAAACAAGCACAAATGCAAAGATGTATAGTAGGTTTATATTTTAATCATAGTTTTACATGGGTCAATTATAATGTCAGTACCCATTACATGTTTCACATTTATCCATTATTTTATCGTGCGAGGATAGGAGCTAGAATGGCAGTTACTTGATTTGTAAATTTAAACAACATCGACCAAGTAACTTGTAAAACATTAGGGTTTTAAATTAAGGTACTTATTGTAACTTTGCCCTGTGGTCAGTGAGCTCACAAGGATACAAAAGGTAGTTAAAAACAGATAGTAGACCTTTGTTTCCTAAGAGCAATAATTTTAACGATATATTTATTATCATTTAAAACAGGAATCTTCTTTATCAGTAAAAAAAGTAATAAAGAAACCTTTATAATTTATAGAGTAAGAAGTAACTAAAGGTTCTATAAGACCCTCTTGGTCCTCTGTGTTACTATTACTATCCTGTGTTTGCACAGCATATCCATGTTTACCTTTAGGAAATAACCTATATATATAGACATAGGAGGTAGTACATATGGAACAAGTTAACTTAGTACAAAATAATTTATTTATATTATTATTTATTTTATTATTATTTTATTTTTCAGTTTTTTTTTTACCTTTATTTTCATTTGTTTATTTACACATTTTGAGCTAAGCTATACACTTACAATATTTGTATTTTTATATTATACTATACTGTTACTATTTTTCTTGTGATTTGTATTTTTATTGTGTGATGAATGAAGATGTCATTTCCTTTTTTGTTTTTAATGGAGTGTGTGTGTTTTTTTTCTTTAGTTTACCTTCGAAGAGGCCACTGATCGTCAAATGCCGCCTTGACCCCCGTAAAAATAAATTTAAAGGTTTTTTTTTTGTGTTTGGTTTGGTTGGGCAAGACAGAGCTTCGCTTTAATTCATTTTTTTTTTTTTGTTTCTTGTGTGGTTTGAGTATTTGGTGTTCACTTGTTTTGTAAAAGTAGTGATATATTTATTAAATTCTCACACAAAACGTATGTAACCATATGTCTAGGCCTACCTATTAAACTATATACATTATATACACTCAGTTGTCATTTGTAAAGAATGTCGTACAGAAAAAAATTATTAGAAATTAGATGAACAAGTACAATCAAAAGGTATGCTCAAACACAAAATACTTATATTTCTGGGGAAATTGGATGGATCTTCACAGTCCTCAACTGATAGAGTTCAGGCATTTGGTATATGGAGGTGAAAAGGAAACTTTTAAATGAATATAGAAAGAAATGGTAGAAAGATAAGAGTCTAACTAAGTATGTCTACAAGGCTTTTCCAATATTTCTGGATGTATTTTATTTTCTTTTGACTTATTGTATCTAGTTTGCTTGCAAGAACATATTTAGTAGCAAGGATTTTAAACTCTTTCCAACATGTTTTGGTTCTATCTAGCCAATTAAGTGTTATATAGGTTTTGAGGAAAGCGTACATTGTTACAATGATATATCTGGACTCAAAGTTGTAAGAGTTGGGAAATATATTTAGACTTGCCATTTCCCATGAAAGAGTGGATTTCATGTATCCCATTTTCTCGAGTTGTGCTCCCAAAGAGCACCATAATTTGTATATGTTGTTGCAGGACCAGAATATGTGTAAGGTATCGGCTACAGAGTTAGAGTGTGTGTGACAAAGAGGTGATACAGTGGGGTTAATTTTATTCAAAAAGAATGGTGTGTGGTAAGCATTGTTGTTTATCATAAACAGAGTGTAAATTAATTTTTTTGAAAGGGGATAGTTTTAGAGTTAAATCAATTGCCACTAACTTTTGGTCAACAGTTAATTCCTTGTTTTGGCTCTCCCAATAATTGGAGTAAAGGATTGTGTCTTGGTGCTTTATTTTCTATACTAAATTATAAGTATTTGATAACATTTTGGTCTTTAGCATAAGAAGAGCTGCTAATTGTTGACAGAATTGGAATTCTAATGGTGTTGTTATAACCTCAGCTGTAAAAACAGTTATTAGATATAATATTTGTTTCATAATTATATAATATTTTTTATTAACAGTTAAGAATGCTATGACAGAATCAAATGACAGATTCTTGACCTTATAAAAATCACTGACTAGGCAGTTCTTGATGAGTGGAAATTTGTCTAAATTTAACATATTATTATTTAATCTGAAGTTGGGATTTAAGTGAATTGGTTGAGCCATAATTAAGGAATTCTTTAAGTTTAAGGATGTTATGAGCTTTTGGAAACAAATAGTATTTTTCAGTAATGTAGGATGAATCTTAAAGTCTTTAAGAGTTTTAGTATTGAGGAAAGGAATGGCTTTTGGGTTCAGTTTGGAATCACTGATGTGAAAGTAGTAGATTTTTATCTAAAGGGGGTGCCGACATTTATTTGAGGGTTCAAAATTGATTGTGTGTATGATACGACTTGCATTGGTTATTTTATAGTACATTTGAAAGTCAGGGAGGCCCATGCCTCTTTTCTCTTTGGGGAGGGTGAGTCTGGAGTAACTGATCCTAGTATTCTTGGGGTACCAGATACATTTACCTAGTAAAGTTTCCATTTTTGAGAAAAAGCTGTTAGGAATATTCTGATTAATGGCATAGAAATGAAAGAGAATTTTAGGGAGGATGTTCATTTTTATAACTGCTGTCTTAGAAAGTGGGGAAAGTTTTAGGTTTTTCCATTTTGTGAGATCTTCCAGGACTTTGTACCATGTTTCATAAAGATTATTTTTAATTACTTCCTGTTGGGGGTGAGTGAAAGTAATACCTAGATATTTGAGTGAATAATTTATTTAGATTTTTGTTTCTGGTATGAAGAATTCTTTGTGACTTAGGGGATTTAGTGGATAAATTATTGATTTGTTTGGATTGATAGCATAATTTGAGAATAATGGGAACTTATCAAAGGTGCTTAGAATCTTTTCTAAATCCGTCGAGGGAAACTCAAAGTAAATATTTAAATAATCCGTGAAAGCAGTATATCTCACTAGAACCTTAGAAATATATACAGAATGTTGGAATGTTGTTTGACTTAATTTCAGAAGAAGTACTTCTAAATAAAGGTTGAACAGATATGGTGAAAGCGGGCATCCCTACCTTATGCCATTGGTTATTTGAATTGGGTTTGATTTCTTTTTGTTTATATTTAACGTGGTAGTCGCTTTATTATATAGGGTTCTGACCACATGTATGTATTCATCAGGAAATCATATTGCTTCAGAATCTTGAAGAGAAAGTGTAAGCTGACTCTGTCAAAGGCTTTCTGGGAGTCTACAGAGAGTGCGTATTTGGGGGATTTGTCATTTTCTATTATGTTTGTTATAGCTTCTATGGTTAACGTATTATCCTATACGTGCCTATTTTTCATGAACCCTAGTTGTTTGGGTGATATGATGTGAGGCAACTAGTTCTTGAAGCTGCTAGGTATCCTGGTTTGAATGAGATGGTTTCATTGAAGCCAGTCTTAAAGCTTAGGTCAGCTAAACTTTAAATTATGTGACTGTCCAGCAGATGGTGCTGTTTTACATTTTGTAGGCCCAACACAACAGTGTTTTACATGTGGTTTTACAAGGATTTTATATTTTTAAATATTATTTTTTGTTTTCAAGTTTTTACAAACTGTAAATAATGTATGTCTTTTACAAGATTCCTGCTTGCCCAACAAATGATTTTCCATGCACTTCTGTACTTATTGTGTTTCATTGTTTTGTGTATATAGTTTTTTTGCACTGTTTTTAAAGTCTAACAGTTTGTTAATTGATTAATTGGGGGTGTTTCTGTATATAAAGGGGTTTCATAAGTTGGTATACTCATCTGAAGAAGTTTTTGTGACGAAAATGTGGTGATACAGTTAATGCGTTCTGGATGCGCTTTACGTTTTTTAATATTGTGTGAGATCAATAAAACAGTGGATTTTAGTCTGGTGAACCTTCCAGTGCCTTATTTTTGGTTTAGTAATTGGAATGTTCCCCAAGCCAAGTCTGAAGCAGCTGTGGTCAGAATCTGGTTTGGGTGAGGGATCCTGAAGGGTATCCCTATGTTCTGACTACAAGCAAAGATCCACCATTGAAATTCCCTTTTTAGACAGGGAAGGAGTGGAGTTTCCTGGATGAGGGACTGATTGTGCTAATTCCAAACATGTTTAAAGTATCATTAGATTTTCCTCATGTGAAGCCTGGCTAGAGGAATCATTAAGATACATTAAGAACCTCCTGTGCATGAAAAGAATTTAGGGGAAGAAGAGATTAGAAGCAGTTGGTTAGGAAAGAGATCTTTTCATGTGGAAGGAAAGCTCTTTGCTGGTCTGTGTCCAGCAAGGCCCCTAGAAATACCAGTTTTCTGGTTGGGGTGACACTGCACTTTTTAGATTCAGGATTTAGTCTAGAGATGAGAAAATGATTATAGTTTGTTGCAGAGCAGAGAGACAGAAGCTCCTCCACATAGTTGCCTTGGATCAGGCAGTTGTCTAGGTAAGGGTAAGGGTAGCTCTTAATGCACTTGGCCCTACAGTGTGCTATTACTGGAGCCAAGCATTTGGTAAATTCTCTGGGTGCAGTAGATAAGCCAAAAGGCAAAGCAGAGAGCTGACAATGATGTCCACCTGATTTGAAGGATAGATATTTCCTGGGAAATCATGCAAAGGGAATGTAAAGGTAAGCATCTTTTAGATCCAAGATGCCCCTGTAGGCTTTTGGAGAAAGCATAAGTAGGAACGTTTGAAAAATAAACACTCTGAATTTTGGGACCAGAAAATAATCTGTTTAGCTTTGAAAAACCTAGAATGGGACTCCACATTTCCTATTTTCTTGGGACAAGAAACAGCCTTGTGTAATACCACTTCCATTCTATTGGGGAGTACCTCTTCTATGCAGCCTTTCTGTAAAAGTAGACCATGCTTGGGTCAGAGCTTTTTTTAGTTCATTTGATGGAAAGATAGGAATGCCAGCAGGATGTGGGAGGGAGGCAAGAGAGAGTCTGTAGCATGATTTGATGGTGCTTAGCACGCATTTGTCTTGGGTAATCGTGATCCATTTGTTGTGAAAGAAAGCTAACCTTCCTCCTAGCTTTGAAGGAATAGTGGAGTCTGGAGGCAGGAAGGAGGGAGTGTTTGGGATAGGACTTGAGAGGCAGGGACAACTGAGCTCCTGGGGCTGGGGTCCACTAGGCCTGAAAGTAAATTCTGGTTGCCATCCTTTATCTTATATTACCTTGGTGGTCTATCCATTCTGAGCCTTTTCCCTCTTTGCATTCAATGTGAGGGAGGTACAGACCAGAACTTAGTAGTATAATTTCTACTAAACCTAAGAGGCTGAACCTGCAGAAAGCCCTTGGCAGCTTGCATTGATTTATCAAATATTTATGTATTTATTTGCATAGGTAATCAAAACAGAAAGTCAATGTCTAGAGGGGTATCTAGAATCTCAGAGTTATCATGGTCTGGAAGGGATTGCTGTCTTAACTAAGCATGCCTGTGGATGACAGACCCTGAAGCAGCTGTCCTGCTTGATGCTTCTACAGCATCATAGTCACAATGTAAAGAATGCAACTTGAGAAAGAGAGCTACAGATGGACAGAGAGAGCTCTGCTTTCCATACTCTCCAGTTTAACTTTCTAATGGTCCAGCTGAGTTTCCTGGTATTTAACCATAAACCATAAAAAATGGCAATTGAGAGCTCTCCTAGCCAGGGCTGCAGAAGTATAAACCTGTTTTGGCAAATCTATCCAGAGTGGTTCTCTCTTTATCATTATGCAGTGGGCTCCTGTAAGAGCTGCCATTAGCTCTCTTAGGACCCTGAGACACCACTTTGGGATCAGCAGTAGGATTCCTAAAATGATGTTTGTAGGAATCCAACACCCTCTAGAACCAGTTTGGCATCCTAGGAGCAGGTGGTTGGAAGTTAGGCTGCAGGGATGAGTCTGAAATAAAGAAATAAAATCATCCATAACTTCCAAAACTGTAAGAATGGCCACAGATTTATGCTCAGGAAGCTTAAAAATTTCTCTGACCCTCTGTTTAGACTGAGGGTAATCCTCAGCTTCTTAATGGAAATACTTCATTTTTTGCAGTGTTTCCCAAAGGTGAAGTTATCAGGTGCTGAAACATGGGGTAAAATGTCCTCAGAGTCAGAATCAGCATATGAACTTATGGAAAACTGGTCTACATAAGTCAACTCACCCTCATGCAAATCAGAAGAATCTGAAGATTCCTGGGGGAAAGGTCCTTCTTTCTTTTCCCAGAAACAGATTCTCTAAGGTCAGAGGGTTGGTAGGACTGTGCTTATCTGGAAGCCACAATGTCAAATGAATCCTCAGCCAGTCTAAGCAGATCTTGCTGATAGGCCTGCGGAGATTGGGATCTGGAAGTTCTTTGAGGAGGTATGGAAGAAAGAATCCCTTTGGGTTTGGCCTTAGGCTTGGTCCGGGGTGTGGCATCAGAGGTACTAGGATGAGGTCATGGATAGGAGGCCATGGTCTGCACACGATCAACTGACAACTCCTCTGAGGTTCTTAGGATTCCACCCTCCCTATCTGATGCCCTAACATGGGAGTCGGAAGCAGAGGTCTGCAAAGCAGTCTTAGACCCAACTGACAAACCTTGTTCTTTGACTTGCATGGACCCAGAGAGGTCAGGAGGGATGTTGGACTCCAAAGGGCACTCAACAGTGGCCTCCAACACTTCCTCTGTCAAAAGCATCTCCTATCCTTTGACAATCACAAGTCTAGGCAGACTGGCAGAAAGCAAAACTGTGTTGTCTGCCACTCTGTGAAGTGTCAGACCGTTCTCCCTACATTTTCGAGATTGGTTGAGAGAAGGACTTGGGGATGTCATAAAGCATGAGGATCCCTGATCCTCTTTTTATTTCTCCAAGTACTAAGCTATGGACTTAGCACTATGATAAATTGTATGCTTACTGAAATGGGCACTATGGGGACAATTAGAAATCACATGCTGTGGACTTCAGCGGAAAAGACAAATGGAGGGAACATTCTGATGCAGAATCTGTTTTCCATAGTCAAGACAGATGTTAACTGTAAAATTCATCTAAGTACATTTTACTAAGGAAATTTTCCCTAAAGGGGCACTTAGCTTTGAGAAATACTCTGGTCTTCAGACTGACTGACTAAGCCTACTATACGGATGCTTCATGCTCTGACAGCAAGAAAGAGCTGTATGATGGCACTGCCCAATGGCCCTTACACCCAGACATCCTGACATCAAAGGCAGGGCATCCACTGGGCCAAGAGGCGGGAATTAAATTTCTGGTACTCAATCCAGCAAAGGGCTACCGTAGCAAGGAGTACCCATAAGGTGATTACTGCAAGAGTGAAACATGATGAACATCTCAAGTTATGGAAAGAAATGGAAAATAAAAAAGGTGAAAGAAAGGGTAGTATAACAGAATAATGATGGACATTATTTTGTTTTTCGATGGGAAGGATTAAATGGAAGAATAAAAGAATCAATAAAAGTAGAGAAGCTATGAAGGGTTCTATGACTATGGTGATTTTTATGGAGTATCCTGTTGAACAGATTACCTGTGAAATTTAATATACAATATAAATCAGAAGAAAAGCTGTGTAAGTTTTGTAAATTTGAAGATATGCACTGACATTACTTTGAAATGTAAAACAAGTGAGCTATTTTGGGCTATATCTAAAGAAAAAGTAAAGTTGTGTAAGAACTTACCATAACAGCAGATGTCCTAACGATCACTATTGCAGTATTCCAAAGAAATGGGCTTATCACCATCTGATGTCTTGCCAGGATACCAAAGTTTGAACTTCCTTTAGTCACACATCTGAGTTGTGATTTCAGCTCATAAGTATAGGGGTATATAGGAAGGCATACATCCTTAGAAACTTGAGAGTGTGATTGGTCAGCTAGGAGGAGGCAAGCATGAAATGGTAAGGCGCCCCCCTTGGTCCTGGAGTTTTGCTACAGGTCAGTAAACAGGAATAGTAAGATATATATAGAGAGAAAGTGGCAACCAAGTAAGAGGGGAAGAAGAGTGAGAAGGAATACTACAACAGTGATTAGTAGGACATCTACTATTATGGTAAGTTCATACACAAATGTACTGTGATCTGACTGAAATCATTGCTGCAGTGTTCTAAACAATTGGATGATTCCCAGACCTGGAGGAAGCATACAGGGAATTGGCTGGTTGACAGAGAAACTGTCCAAGAGACCACGGAGGACTGACCTAACAAAGGCCATCCTGGACCTCAAAAAAGCTCCATTCCTTTACTGCTTACCACCTGGTGTTTGTACACACCTTCAATAAGCACTATAGACATCAATCCTATAGTACTTAGTGATGGTGTGTACAGAAGACCAGGTAGTAGCTTCCAATATGGCCCTGACATCAACTCCTTTGTAGAAGGCCTCTGAGGATGTCACTGCTCTGGTATAATTAGCTTTTGGGCATGAGGGCAAGAATTTGCCATGCAGAGAGTAATGAAAGAAGATGGACTTAAAGATCCAGATTGCAATGGTTTGCTTGGATACTGGTTGGCCCAGCTTTGAATTTATGAATGAGACAGTTGCTCAGACTTATGAATGGATTTGTTATTGTCCAAATAGAGTGTAGGAGTCTTTGCCCTTGGTTCTGTGCATTGGGGAAGAAAGCTAGAATACCGATGCCCTTGTTGAGATACAGCTCGTTAACTACTTTTGGAAATAAATAGGGATTAGCCCTTAGGGTCACCCTGATCTAGTGAAAAATAAGCTCTGAGACTCTCCTAAATGAAGCGAGAGCCAGAAGCAGAATACTCTTCCAGGAGTAGAATTTTGAGATTAGCTGAGGCTGCTGGTACAAAAAGGAGATAGAGTACGTTTTTCCAGCAAAAGGCTGAAGTCCCAAGGAGGGGGGAAAAGGCTTCTTTGGTGGTCTAAGATGCAGAACTCCTTTAAGGAATTGTTTGATATCAGATATGGGTATAACAGGAGGGGTGAGTAGCTGACAAGCAGAGATGGCAGACAGGTTGGCTTTAAGAGAGGAGTAGGCCAGACCTGCATACACAAATTCACACAGGAATTTTAAGACGGAAGGTACCTCTTATTTGTTGGGATCCTGGTTATTCCTACGTCAACAGAAAGAAAATATCTTCCATTTGGCTAGCTAGGATTTTTGAGTGGCGGTCTCCTTACTTCTTGGAGAACCTTAATTACATCTTCTGAAAACTGGTGCCTGAAAGAAATCAGAATCCTATCATCCACAAGCTTAGGTTTAGGGATGACAGGTTGGGATGTGGTAATGATCCTATCAGCTGAGTGATGAGGTATGCCTTATGTGGCAGTTTGCAGTGTTTGCCCTTGGCTAGATGAAACAGAGCAGGGAATCAATGTTGTCTTGGCCAGAAAGGGCTGATTAGTAGAAGTTTTTTTTTTTTTTTTTGGATCTTTTAGTAGAACCCTTAGAAGGAGAGGTAATGGGGGAAAGACATAGAGGAACTTCCCTCTCCAATGAAAACAGAAAGCATCTGTCTTCCATGCAGAAGGGCAAGAGTCTTATTGCAAAACAAGGGAATTTGTTTGTTGCTGTCTGAGGGAAACATGTCTAGTCTGCTTGTTTATGTATCAAAAGACTGTTGTGTTGTCTGTGAATACATGCAGAGGGCCTGGCTTCCAAATATGTGAGAAGACCTGAAGAGCTTGGGTGAGGGCATAAATCTCTTTCAGTTTGATGTGTTCCCTTTGGATTTTGGCTGCCATCTGTCCTGAACTCTGTGGGTGCCTGTCCAGGCCCCTAGGCCTCATCTGAGGCATGTGTGTGCAACTCATAAATTGTAACTAGTGGGGAGAAGGGGAGTCCTGGGTTGGGTTTCACACACCAAAAGAGCTCCTTCCTGAGGCAAGGTATGAGGGAGATCACAGTGTCTAGAGGGTGAGCGTGTTAGGACCAGACTCTTTTCGGGTACCAATGAATTTTCCTCATATGAAGTTTGGCTAGAGAGAGAGCATTTGAATAGTGGCTGCAATGAATCCCAGAGCCCTTAGAATTTCCCTGGCCATCACTGGTTGAGGGAGGACACGCTGTGAAAATAAGTTGCAAGTTTCTATACTTTTTCCTGGGGCAGGTAAGCCTGCATCATTCTCATGCCCAGTCTGCAGCCCAGAAACACTAGATCTTGGGTGGGCTGGAGGGAGGATTTTTTGCAGCTGACTGTAAATCCCAACTGCAGGAAGTTGTTGAAGGTGAACCTGAGATGCTGTAGTAGGATCTGAGGTGATGTAGCCTAGATCTGGAGATTGTCTAAGTAGGGCTAAATCTGAATTCTTAAATGCTATCATTGGTGCTAGACACTTTGTGAAGTCTCTTGGGGTTGTAGAATACCCAAAAGACAAAACAGTAAACAAAGTGAAATGAGCCAATACAGAACCTGAGGAATCACCTGCAAGATGGGTAAACTGGCACATGGAAGTAGGCATCCTTTAGATCAAGGAATACTAGATATGCCTGAGGAAGTACGAAAGGCAGCAGTGTATGCAGTGAGAATATTTTGAAGGTTGGCACTTTTAGGAAGGTCTTCAGTAGAGACAGATACAGTATGGGTCTCCATTGTCCTTCTTTTCTCGGAACTAGGATGAGTCTGGAGTAAGAAGCCCTTCATACAAATTTTATGGAAGTTGGTTCTATAATGCCTTTTGCCTGCAATTCCTGGAGTATGGGTGGTAGAAGATGGACTTGGCTCTGGGGTGGGGGGCTTCTGCCATTCAGAAGGGGAAGTTCTTTCCAGACTACGGTATAACTCTCTTCTATAACAGAAAGCACCCAGTAGTCTCTGGTGATATTTTCTCACTTTGAGATAGACAATCATTTTGAGAGGGGTAGGGCAGGACTGAGAGGATGGGGATGTTGCTTTGTAAATAGTCACAGGCATTTTTCTCTGAAGGGAGGGTTCTCAGATGTGGGATCCCTCTGTGGTTTCTCAGGGAATCTCTTTCTAGTAGACTTCTTATATTTTTGAATAGGTTTGTAGTCCCATCTAACAAAGGAAGTGGGCTTGACTGGGTATTTCCTCTGGTATCGAGGCACAGAGATAACAGGATCTGCCTACAGTCTTTCATTGCCTTGCCTTGCTCTACAAGGGCTTTAAGTAAGCTGGCAGCTTGTGGACCAAACAAAAGGTCTTTGTCCAAAGGAGAATCAATATGTTTGGCTTTGAAGTCTTCTGGCATGCGTTGGCTGCTCAGCCATGTATACCTGTGAATGACAAAGACAGTAGCAGCTGCTCCAGATGAGGCCCCTACAGCATCATAACTACATTTTATATTGTCTGGTTACCTGAGTAGCCTGATTAAGCAAGGACAACAATTTTTCTTTGGACTCTGGCCCATGTGGATCCACCATTACCTTGTTTAAGGAGTTGTTCCTTAAACCTCTTGTATTAGAGGCAACATGGGATATAAAGTGGATATAAAAAGTGTACACACCCCTGTTAAAATGCCAGTTTTTTGTGATATAAAAAAATGGGACCACAATAAATCATTTCAAAACTTTTCCCACCTTTAATGTGATCTATAACCTGTGCAATTCAACTGAAAAACAAGCAAATCTGTTTGGGGAAAAATATAAAGAAATAAAAAATGTACAATAAGCTGGTTGCATAAGTGTGCACACCCTTAAATTAATGCTTTGTTGAAGCACCTTTTGATTTAATTACATCATTCAGTCCTGCCATCAATTAAAGAGACTCTGATTAACCTCAAATAAAGATCAGCTGTCCTAGTAGGATTTTCCTGACATTTACTCAGTTGCCTGCTACAGCAAAAGCCATGGTTCATAGAGAGCTTACAAATCATCCACGGGATCTCATTGTTGAAAGGTATCAGTCAGGAGAAGGGTACAAAAAATTTCCACAGCATTAGATATACCATAGAACAAAGTGAAGACAGTCATCAAAAAGTGGAGAAAATATAGGACAATAGTGATGTTGCAAAGAACTGGATGTCCCTCCAAAATTGATGAAAAGATAAGACGAAAACTGGTCAGAGTGGCTGCCAAGAGACCTACAGCAACACTGAAGGAGCTGCAGGTATTTCTGGCAAGTACTGGTTGTGTATTACATGTGACCGTATTCTCCATATGTCTGGACTATGGGGTAGGGTTGCAAGATGGAAGCCTTTTCTTACACAGAAAAACATCCAGGCCTGGCTAAAATTTGCAAAACAGTACATCAAGTCTCAAAAAAGCATGTAAGAAAATGTGTTATGGTCTGATGAGCCCAAGGTTGAACTTTATGGCCACAATTCCAAAAGGTACGTTTGGCGCAAAAACAACACTTTGCATCACTAAAAGAACACCATCCCCATGGTGAAGCATGGTGGTGGCAGTATCATGCCTTGGGGCTGCTTTTTTTGAGCTGGAACTAGGGCTTTAGTCAATGTGGAGGGAATTATGAACAGTTCCAAATACCAGTCACTTTTGGCCAAAAACCTTCAGGCGTCTGCTAGAAAGATGAAGAGGAATTTCACCTTTCAAAACAACGACCCCAACCATACATCCAAATCAACAAAAGAATGGCTTCATCAGAAGAAAATTAAAGTTTTGGAATGGCTCAGCCAGAGCCCAGACCTAATCTGTGGGGTGACCTGAAGAGGGCTGTGCACAAGAGATGCTCTCGCAATCTGACAGATTTGGAGCACTTTTGCAAGGAAGAGTGGGCAAACATTGCCAAGTCAAGATGTGCCATGCTGAGAGAGTCCTACCCAAGAACACTGAATTCTATAATTAAATCAAAAGGTGATTCAACAGAGTATTAGTTTAAGGGTGTGCACACTGATGCAACCAGCTTATTGCACATTTTTATATTTTGTCCTCTAACAGATTCGTTTTTCAATTGAATTGTTCAGGTTTAGGTCACATTAAAGGTGGGAAAAGTTTGGAAATTATTTATTGTGGTCACATTTTTTATATCACAAAAACCTGGCATTTTAACAGGGGTGTATACACTTTTTATATCCACTGTATGCAAATGACCCTTTAAGGACATCAGGTGATTCAGCTTTATAGCAATTCTGAATACCCATGACTTTTTTCTTTTAAAAACAATTTATAGACAGATTCAGGCTAATAAAGCCAAACCCCACTGACTACTGGCCTGAATTTGTCCATAAATAGACTTAAAAAGAAAAAAAGTCATGGACATTCAGAACTGTCATATATCCCATGTTGCCTCTAATATAAGAGGTTAAAGGAATCGCACAGTGGAAACTATAGCCTTTCTGGATTTTTCTTTTGTTTTTTACTGATTGGTTTTCCTAAGTGACCTTTTTACTTATTGTTTTAGTTTCTTTAAGGAGTTAAGAAGGGATAAAAATGTACTTGCTCATCTGGGTTTGACAATTAATATCCCTAAATGAGACATTAGAAGATGTAGAAACCTTTTTTACTCCACCTATCTACAGCACTACTGTCACTGTCTGAAAGAAGTGTACTGGCATTGAGAAGAAGTTTGTAAGGTTTATCAGAAGAGAGAGATACTGCAGAAAGGTCTGCCACTGGATTATTGTAAAATAACTTAGGTTCATGAGGAACTTTATAAAATCTGTCTGCTCTTTTGGGGGTAGGAGGCTGTGAATTAGGGGTAGCCAATGAAGACTGGAAAGCATCCACGAGAGCTCCCAGAACTGGAGGGGCAGGTGAAGAGTCTGGAGTGCCCATTTCCAAGAGGCTGTAATATCTTTTCTACACCTATGAAATCTGTCTAGACTCTCACTCAAAATGTTTCATCATGTTTGTAATTCTCTCTCCAAATGAAGCTTCTTCAACAGGAAAATCAGTGAAATGAAGTCTTCATCATCAGAAGGGATTTGGCCAGGGGAATGCCTTTGAGAGGAGCATGTAAGAAAATGTTCAGAGTCAGAAGCGTCTTCCTGTTCAGGAGATGATGATTTCACAGTAATTTTACAAGTGTGGAAGGAGGAGGATGGGCAGAAAATGAAGGTGGTTTCAGGGCCATAATGGCCTTGAGCAGGCGTTGAGAAAAGTCCATCACATTCGTTCTCCCCAGATGGGGGAGGAGAAGAGACATGCTTAGTTTTTTTGTTGTTTATTTTTTAGTGTGATATCCTCCTGTACCAACTGGGATTGGGGGGGGGTCAAACCTCTGATAAACCTGTATTAACTTAACAGGGATCTTTTTCCTAAATAGAATCCGTGGGATGTCTTCTGTGCCATCTGAGATAATGATCTGCGGTTCATCTTTGTCTATGGGAGCCAATTCCTCAGTTGTAACACCATCCAGCATGATAATGGCCTCTGGAGCTGAGTTGGTAGAGGGCACAGAGGTGGAGTCAGATGTACAGAGGGTTCTGGAAACACAGCAGGTGTGCTGGAATCAGAAAAAGTAGAATGAGTATCCAGCCTGTGCCTTTTGAGTATTTTCTTGAGGGATGAACGTATGTCTGAGGAAATAGGACCCGCCATATTGGAGCAGGCCAAATGCTTCGGATTTTGGGTCTCCAAGAAAGAGTTAAGCAAAGCTAAATAGGATCACAAAGTCCTTGGAACTACGGACTGGCAGATGCAACAGGCCTTGTAGTCATATGCCACATCTAGACAGAAGAGACATTGGGTATGGAGATCTTTGTACAGAATTTTCCTACTGCACTTGCACTTACCCCTGCAGATATAGCACAACAAAACAAGTAAATGAAAGTGCATCAATGGGCCACTTATCGATGCTGAATGACACTGATACTGCAACAGTGATTTCAGTCATGACATCTCTAAATATGAATTTTCACAAATTGTTACAAATATGAATATGGTATTGTAAGCAAATTTAGAGGGGAGAAAGCTGACGTAGACAAATGGGATAAAGTATTATTTCTGACAATGTGGGGGCTTGTGGAAAAGAAGATGTGATGCAGTACTGTATAATAAAGTGAAGTGGATTAAGTAGTAATAAAGTACAGTTTTGTACCTACCATAAATGTAGATGTTCGAGGATTCCATTGCTGCAGTCCTGACTATTGGGTATAGTCCGCGTCCCAGTCGGCCCGAATACCAGAGTATAAGGCTGACGTCGGTCATGGCGGCTTAGACTGACGTCAGTACGTCAGGGTACTAATGCGCATGACCGACGTCATTTCCTCAGTCTTTTCTTGCCCCAGATGTCAGAAGACCCAAAAGACAAGTCCCAAAACAACCTGCACCAAAAACATGTACAATATATACAACAATATATACAAAAATATAAGCATGTAAACTCACCTACACAACCACCCCTAAACACAGAGGGAAGGAGGGAATTGGACTGCAGCAATGGAATCCTCGAACATCTACATTTATGGTAGGTACAAAACTGTACTATGTTCTTCGTCTTCCATTGCTGCAGTCGAATCCCAAAGCAGAGGAAAGGGAGGCTGGCAAATTATAAGGAAGTAGGAGCTGATAACATGCCTTGCAAAACAGCAGTGGCAAAACCAGCCCTAGACTTAGAGTAGATAGGAAGATGATAATGCTTAGAGAAAGTATGCACTGAACTCCAAGTAGCTGCTTCCAAAATATCCTTAGTTGCCACCCCTTAGAAATGCTGTAGAAGTGGCAGTAGCCCTAGTGGAATGAGGCCTAATCCCAGCTGGAATCTCCTTGCCATGATGGGAATAACAAAATGCAATGCAAAAGCCAATCCACCGGAAATAGTTTGTTTTGACACAGGCTTGCCCTGTGAACTCAAGGCAAAAGAAACAAACAACTGCTGAGACTGCCTAAAATCCTTAGTCCTGCTTAAATAATATCTCAATTGCCTGTGTACATCTAAAGTGTGCAAAATCTTTTCCCCTTTATTTTGGGGATCTGCATAAAAGTAGGCAAATGAATAGTTTGGTTTAAAGCCACACTAGAAACCACCTTAGGCATAAAGGAAGGATTAGTGCGTAATGATACCCTATCCTTATGGAAAATCAAAAGGCTCTACTGCCATAAGGGCCTGCAACTCAGACACCCTTCTTGCAGAAGTAATGGCCAACAGAAAAGCAGTCTTCCATGACAAGTATTTCAACTCAGCAGTAGCCGCAGGCTCAAGGTTGTAGAGTAAGTTTTTCCAACACAAAATTGAGATCCCAAGCAGGAGTAGGAGCTCGGGGTCTTATATTCTTTGCCCCTCTAAGAAACTGCTTGAACAAAGGATAAAACAAAGGTGGGTCACAATCATAATGAGCTGAAATCGCTGCAGCATGAATCTTAATGGAAGAGAAGGACAAACCTTTGTCCAATAACTCAGTAAGATATTGAAGAGCCACACTCAAATTAGGCTCAGAAATCTCCAAATTCTTTGCTGTACTCCAAAATAAAAATCTCTTCCATTTGTCTGCGTACACCTTCCTTGTACTAGGTCTTCTAGCTTCCATAATCACATTTAAAACTTGCTGAGGAAGTTGAGACCTGCTGTGCTTCAAGAGAGAATATGCCAGGCTGTTAGATGAAGAGAGTGAAGCTTGACATTGAGCAGATGACCATCCTTCTGAGATAACAGATGAGGAATCAGAGGTAAAGGCCATGGAGGCTTCCTTACCAGACTCCGTAGTAGTGGATACCAGTGTTGCCGAGGCCAATCTGGAGCTATCAAAATTATCCTTGGCCTGTCTTGTCTGACCTTTAATAATACCTTTGGAAGAAGAGGCAGAGGTGAAAAGGCATAGACATGAAGGTTTTTCCAACTGAAAGACAGAGCATCCACTTTCCAAGCTGTGTGATGAAACCCCTTTGTGCAATACTTTGGCAGCTGGTGGTTTAGTGGAGAAGCGAACAGATCTATGTCTGGAGTTCCCCATGACACTGTCAATTTCTGAAATACATGAAGATCCAGTTTCCACTCGTGGGGATCCATGATTTGTCTGCTTAACACATCTGCTAGGGAGTTCTGTGCTCCTGGCAGAAACCTTGCCTGAAGAGTTAGTTGCAGGCTTCTCCCATAAAATCATTGCTTGCCTGCATAGAGGATAAGAATGTGTTCCCCTTGCTTGTTGATGTACCACATGACAGTTGTGTTGTCTGTTAGAATCAACACCTGCCCTGGAAGAAGTAACTCCTTGAAAGCTATCAATGCAAACTGGACTGCTAACATCTCCTTCATGTTGATATGTAGATGCTGTAGTCTGGCAGGCCACTTGTCTTGTATCCACTTTCCATTTAGATGAGCTCCCCAAGCAGTGTCCGAGGCATCTGTCGTTAAAACCTGACTCGCCTCTGGCGGGTCACAGAGAGTCCCTTGTTTAGGTGACATTCCTGAGCCCACCACAAGAATTCCTTTTGAAGGCAAGGTATTATTTGAATGACAGTGTCCAAATCCTGGCAGTGCTGTGTCCATACATTTTTGAGATACCATTGCAGCTTCCTCATATGCAGTTTGGCATTGGGAAGCACCAGAATACAAGATGCCATGAACCCTAATGCTTGAAGGACTGTCCTTGCAGTCAGCACGGACTGATGAGATAGTTGATGGAAGTAAAGTGACAGACTCTTTTGTTTGTCCGGGGTTAAAAGGCCATCTGGGCTGCTGTATTCAGTCTCACACCCAGAAAGCACATGTCTTGAGAGGGTACTAGACTGGACTTTATTTCGTTCACAGAATACCCCAGGCATCTTAGCACTGCTATGACATATTCCAGATGCTGTAGAAGGTCTTCCTTGTCTTGAGCCAGAATCAGGCAGGGATAGATTTGAATGCCTTGAAGCCTGAAGTAAGCTATCACTGGAGCCAGAACCTTTGTGAATACTCTGGGCGCAGTAGATAAGCCAAAGGGCAATGCAGAGAACTGATAATGAAAATCTCCAGGATACTTTCTGCAACCTAGCCTTATAGGCACATGAAGGTAAGCTTCCTTGAGATCCAAAGTTACCATCCAGTGATCTTTGCCCAGCAGAGGTAACAGTTGTTGTAACGTCAACATCTTGAACTTGGGAATGTCCAGATAAGTGTTGAGGATAGATAAATCCAAAATTGGTCTCCACGTGTTCCCCTTCTTTGGTACTAGGAACAGGCGAGAATAAAATCAAGCCCCTTTCTGATACAGGGACTGGCTGAATGGCCCCTATCTGGAGTAACTGAGAAATTTGCTTGTGAGCCTCTTTTCTTTGTGGAGGAGGAACATCTGGCATGCCTTTGAAAGGGGCAGTGTGTGGAAATAAAATCTGTAACCGTGATGAATGATATCCAGCACCCATCTGTCTTGAGTGACTAAATCCCAATTTTCTTTGAAAAGAGACAGTCTTCCTCCCAAAGGAGCTGCCAGGCGAGAATCCACTGGCAGCTGAAAAGGCAGGTCATTGGGTCTGCTGGACTGACCCCTGCCCTCACCAGAAGTCTGAGCAGGTGAACTGTCTGATCTAGGCCTAAACGAACCTTGAGCCCTGCCGTCTAGACCTACCCCTAGACTGGGAACCATAAGCAGGATATGTCCACCCCTTAGCAGGAATTTCTACTAAACTTGGAGGCTGCACCTGCAAAAATCTTTAACAGTCTGCATAGACTTAGCTTTGTCCTCCATTTTCTTTAAAACTGCTTCCCAAACAACACATCAGACTGTAAAGGAGCATCCAAAATCCTGGTCTTAACATGCTCAGCTAAATTCTGATCCTTCAACCAGGCATGTCTGCGAAGAACAGAACTAGTAGCAGCCACCCTCGAGGAGGCCTGAACAGCATCAAAACCACACTGCAAAGAATGCTTACCCACTTGTTCAGACACATGAACCAAATCCAGCAATTCTTTACACTCAATACCTTCCAAAGCATCCACCTTAGATTTCAATTGTGAAAGGAGATAATTTTGATATTTTAGCATATGAAACTGACAATTCAACGCCCTCATGGCTAGAGTGGAGGAAGTATATACTTTCTTACCCCACCTATCCAAAGCCCTTGCCTCTTTATCAGAGGGTACAGGATTTTTAACCACAGAAGCTTTAACACCTTTAGGCCCCTGAGAAACAGTTTCTGGGTCGCCCTAGGATTCTTAAACAAATACTTATGAGCTTGGGCACCCTATAATACCTATCAGGCTTAACAGGAGCAGGAGGCAAGGAGTCAGGGTTCAGGGAAGCCTCTGCAAAACATCCTCCACCACATTCAACACAGGAGGAATAGCTAAGGGCCTATGCTGGGGTAAAACAAGAATTCCCTAAGCCTTTTCCTGGAATCAGAGTAATCCTGGCCTTCCCATTTAAAGTGCTCCCTCATGGAGTGAAGAGTCTCTGAAAATGAAAAATCCTCAGGAGGAGAAGCTGTAGGAGTGGAATCATCCACATCAGAATCAGAATAAGTAGGAAACTCTTGCAAGTCTTCCACAGAAGACTCTGAAGCCTGTGAACACTGTTCAAAACTATCAAACTCCTGTTCCACCCTAGGCCTCTTATCAGGCGGGGCATAGAGCCTCTAATCAGAGTAATCAAATCTTCTGCCATTTTAAGCATATGTTTCTTAGGCACAGAGCCGAAATGCTAGGAGAAGCCCCACAGAAGCTGAACTTGGCCTACCTCTAAAAGAAGCTTTGGCAACAGAAGGAGAGGCCCTAACTACCTTGGGAAGAGAGGGAGGAACAGTTACCTGAGAAGCCCCTCAGCCTGGCCTACCTCCTGAGAGGGCACATCCTGTAACAATAAAGTATCTGCCTGAGACTCCATAGAGACTCCTGGCAAAACCTGCTCCCCTGAGCCTTCTAGAGAACGGCGTCCGGGACTGCGTTCCTCACCCCTAGGCTTCACTGTTTTGTCCTCTCTTGCTTCTGGAAAGAAGCGTCGGAGCATCCGGCGGCATATTACCCAAACACTAACCTAGCACAATCTAGCCTCCTCTTAACTAGCACAGGCGGCGCAACAAAAGCGTCGTGCTCAGGCCCTAAACAAGGTATACACAATGTATGATAATCCCTATGCGGTATCTGCTTCCCACAAGAAATACAGTTATTCACTTTTCTGACATCGGTTAAATACTGAGGCAAGAAAAAAAAAAAGCCCCAACGGGTTACTTAGCCAACTCTCTTCGGTCTGAAACTAAAATCTCAGAACGCCAACCTGCACTCAAAATTGCTTCTGCATCGGACCATCATGCAGTACCCTGGCGTACTGACGTCAGTCTAAGGCGCCATGACTGGTGTCAGCCCTGTACTCTGGTATCGGCCGACTGGGACGCGGACTATACCCAATAGTCAGGACTGCAGCAATGGAAGACGAAGAACATCTGAAGTTTAGATGGTAGAAATGGTGAGGATGTTAGCAGATAGGGAAAATATGATGATGTAAATAATGTTCATGGAAGTGTATATAGCCGAATAAGTGTAGTATATTTGAATTTAAGTGCATCAATAAAGCAATCCCTACTGTCTTTAATAAATGCAGTGGAATTTTTTACATTCACCATTTCAGGCAGATGTAGCCTCAGTTCAATTTATGTGCTTGGAAAAGGCACCATTAGCAAAATAAAACGTGTAACTAAGGTACATAGAATAAACACAATGTTGAAATAGACTACAAAAAGTACAGTTGTGTACACTTACCATAAATGTAGATGTTTGAGTGTATTCACTGTTGCAGTCATCACATTTGGGTTATCCCTGCCAGGGTAGCCCTCGGCCGGCCCGAATACCAGAGGCTTAGTATTTCTCTGTCGGTTGCTGTCGCTTCAGGACTGACGTCAGGTTGTCAGAAGTATAAAGTAAGGCAGCCAACGCCATTACATCAGTTTTTCTTGGCCTAACCTGTCAGGAGCCCCCAAGTAGGAGCCAGGTTCTGGTGGAAGAACCCAACCAGTAGAAAGTAAATACCGATATGTCGCTTGTAAGGAAAGAGAAG
Organism: Protopterus annectens; assembly: GCF_019279795.1. Classification (NCBI taxonomy): domain Eukaryota; kingdom Metazoa; phylum Chordata; order Ceratodontiformes; family Protopteridae; genus Protopterus; species Protopterus annectens. The sequence goes on from NC_056745.1 coordinate 1,190,725,594, forward strand.
ACAAAAGGGGGATGAGGGGAGGGAAACTTGGACTACAACAGTGAATACACGTGAACATTTACATTTATGGTAAGTGTACACAACTGTACTATGCTCTTCGTGTTTCACTGTTGCAGTCATCACATTTGGGTTGATTCCCAAAGCTGAGGAAATGGGTGAAGGCAGTCAAGGAAACTAAGGGCTGGCTAGGAAGCCCTGCAAGACTGCAGAGGCAAACCCTGCCCTGGATTTGGAGAAGAGAGGCAGGTGGTAATGTTTGGCAAAAGTGTGAATAGATGCCCAGGTGGCAGCGTCCAGGATGTCTCTGGTGGGGACTCCTCTGAGGAAAGTAGCAGAGGTGGAGGCTGCTCTGGTGGAGTGATTCCTGACCCCCTTGGGGGGAGGTTTTCCGTATTGTTTGTAGCAGAAATGGATGCAGTGTGCTAGCCATTTGGAAATGGTTTGTTTGGAGATGGCTTTGCCTTCTGCCCCTGTAGCAAAGCTAACCAGCAATTGGTCAGAGTTTCTGAAGGATTTAGTCCTGTCTAGATAGAATCTGAGCTGTCTGTGCACATCTAGAGAGTGCAGGATCCTTTCCCCCTTGTTCTGGGGATTAGGAAAAAAAGGTGGGCAAATTAATGGAATGGTTGAGAGCCACACTGGACACCACCACCACCATGAAGGATGGCGTAGTCCTGACGGATACCCTGTCAGCATGGAAGATGATGAAGGGTTCCACAGCCATGAGTGCATGCAGATCGGAGACTCTTCTGGTTGAAGTGATGGCCAGAAAGAAAGCTGTCTTCCAGGAGAGAAATTTTAGCTCTGCAGAAGAAGCTGGTTCGAAGGGGGGGAAGAGTGAGCTTTTCCGGCACAAAGTTAAGGTCCCAAGCTGGGTTTGGTGCTCTTCTGGGAGGCCTCAAGTTGCTAGCCCCTCTTAGGAACTGTTTGATTAAAGTGTGTGAGAAAAGGGGCTGCTCAGTGGGAAAATGAGCAGAGATAGCAGAGGCATGAATTTTTATAGAGGAAAGAGAGAGTCCACTGTGTAGTAGGTCAGCTGAGTAATCCAGGATGAGAGGGAAGGCTGTGCTGTATTGGCTCCCTTAACCCGAATCCAGGTGCAGAACCTTTTCCATTTGACAGCATAAGACTTTCTAGTGCTAGGGTGCCTGGCCTCACGTATAACATCTAGAACCTGTTTACTGAGGTTGCCATATTGATTGGGGGTTAGCGAATAAGCCAAGCTGCCAAAATGAGTGTTTGGAATTGGGGATGCATGAATTCCCCTTCCCTCTGGGTCAGGAGGCTTGGAATCTGAGGAAGATGCCATGGTGGCAGTGGGAACAGGCTGCGCAGCAATGGGTACCAGTGCTGGCAAGGCCAGTCTGGAGCTATAAGAATTGTCCTTGGTTTTTCCTTCTTTATTTTGAGCAGTACCCTGGGGATGAGAGGTAGTGGAGAAAAGGCACAGACCGACAGATTGACCCAGAGGAAGGACAGGGCATCCACTTTCCAAGCCACGCAGTGATGCTCCCTGGTGCAGAATTTGCTGAGTTGATGGTTGGTGTGGGAGGCAAATAGGTTGACCTTCTGGGTGCACCATTTCTGACTTATTAGGGTGAAGGTTCTTTTGTTGAGCTGCCACTCGTGTAGGTCCAGAAGATTTCTGCTTAATTGGTCTGCAAGAGAGTTCAGAGAACCTGGTAGGAATTGTGCTAACAGGTGGAGTTGCATGGCAGAGGTTGTGTGTCAAAGGGCCATGGTCAGCCTGCATAGAGGGTAGGAGTGAGTTCCTCCTTGCTTGTTGACATACTACATCACAGTGGTGGTGTCTGTTTTGATCAGGAGAGCTCCTGGGGAGAGAAGGGGCTTGAAAGCTATCAAGGCATGCTGGAAAGCCATCACCTCTCTCTGGTTGATGTGCAGAGGGATTTGCTGTGGGCTCCAATGACCCTATATGCACCTGCCATCCAGGTGTGCACCCCAGGGGTAGTCTGTTGCATCTGTGGTTAGGGTCTGGGTGGCAGGGGAGGTGGTGAGAAAGGTAATCCCTTGTTGTGGGAGCATGCTGTTGCCCACCAAAGAAAATCTTTTCTGAGGCAAGGAATTATAGGTATAAGAGTCTCCAGGTCTTGAGAGTGTTTACACCAAAGGCTTTTTAGGTACCACTGAAGTTTCCTCATATGCAGTCTGGCATATGGAATGAGTAGTATGCAAGATGCCATGAACCCCAGAGCTTGCAGGATTTTGCTTGCAGATAGCTGGGGTCTGGTGGCTAGTTGAGAGAAGTAGGCTGTCAGGAAAATTTGCTTTCCTGGTGTAAGGAATGCCATCTGGGATGCTGTGTCCAGGCTTGCTCCCAGGAATATAATCCTTTGGGTGGGCACCTTTTTGGATTTCATTCGTTGATTGTGTACCCTAGGGAGTTTAGTAGTAGGGACTTTACTAAGGTCAGGTGCTTGAGCAGCGTTTCCTGGCTGTCTGCCTGAATTAGACAGTCATCAGTATGCGTAAATCTGGATATTCCTTTGTCTGCAAAAGGAAATGGCCGGAGCCAGACATTTTGTGAAAACTTTGGGAACAACAGATAAGCCAAAGGGAAGCACAGAGAACTGGAAGTGCTGAGATCCTGTCCTGAAACGGAGATATTTCCTGCATGATTCCCTGACAGGAATGTGGAGGTAGGCTTCTTTTAGATCTAGGGTAGCTAGCCAAGCATCCTTGGACAGCATGGGTAGCAGCTGCTGGAGGGTGAGCATTTTAAATTTTGGGATCACCAGGAAGGTGTTTAGAATGGATAGATCGAGGATGGGGTACCATATGCTCTCTTTTCTGGATACCAGAAAAAGTCTGGAGTAGAAACCTTGGCCTTTCTTTTCTGCAGGAACGTGCTCTACTACCCTCATAGAGAGCAGGGAAAGGACTTGCTTTTGCACCTCTGCCCACTGGTTTGGAGGTAGATCTGGGAACCCTTTTGGGGTTGGAAGGGTGTGTAAAGAAAATCTGTATTCCTGGGACACTATGTTGAAAACCCAGTGGTTATTGGTAGTGGTGGCCCGGGTGCTTGCATGAAAGAAGAGTTTTCTTCCTAGGGGTAAGTGAAGGTGGGCAGAGGGAGGGGGTGGGGGAGGTGAGTCATTGTGAATTCTTACCATAAGGGAGTGGCTTAGAACTCCCTGGTTTTGAAGTGGAGATAGTCCAATGCTTACATCTCTGCTTCCCCTGTGGCTGCTGTCTGGGGGTCTGGTACCCTGAGGTCTGGGCTGAACTGGCTTAGTGGGAGCAGGAAAGGACCAGAGCTTGGTGGGACAATGCCTGCTGAACCTGTGTGGCTGGACCTGTAAGAAGTCCTTAACTGTCTGCACAGATTTTGCTTTTTCTTCCATCTTTTTTAAGATCTCTTCTGCCTTAGTGCCAAATAAATTGTCTTTGTGCAAGGGGGCATCCAATAGGCAAGGGCTGTTCCTTAAGCCATGCATGCCTACTAATGACAGATCCAGTGACTGCTGCCCTGCAAGAAGCTTCTAGGGCATCAAAACCACAGTGCAAGGTGTGTTTAGTTACTTGATTTGCATTACCTCTTGTAACTCTTTAGATTCTGTACAAGCAGGAAAGGAAGACATTTTTTTGTTTGAGGAGTTCCAGGGTATGTTGCTGAAATTTTAGGATATGGAACTGACAATTTAGTGCCCTGATAGCAAGAGTAGCTGAGGTGCATACTTTCTTACCCCATCTGTCTAGTGCTCGGGAATCCCTATCTGAGGGGGTGGGATTCTTAGCAGAGGTTGCTTTAATCCATTTAGGCCCTTGAGAAATTACCTCAGGGTCAGCAGTAGGATTTTTAAAAAGAAATTTGTGAGTCAGGGACTCGTACCTGTCTGGTTTTCTGGGTGCAGGTGTCAAGCTGGATTCCAGGAAAACATCCTCCACAACATCCAGGACTGGGGGGATGGCCAAGTGTCTGTGCTGTGGAAGATCTAAGAATTCCCTGAGTCTCTTTTTAGACCGAGGGTAGTCCTGACTCTCCCACTGGAAATGCTCCTTTAAGGTATGAAGGGTTTCCCCAAAAGAAAAATCCTCTGGGGGAGAGGCTGAAGGGATGGAATCATCTGCATCAGAATTCTCATAAGTAGAGAGGGGTTGCATGTCTTCATTTTCAGATGCATCAGAGTCATTTGACTCTTGTTCAGACAAAACTACAGGGGACAGATCTCTTTTCCTCTTGGAGGGGGTAGCTTGGCTCCCCCTGATCAGCATGATAAGGTCTTCCTCCATTTTAAGCATTTGAGACTGAGGCAAGAAAGCAGGTGCCTGAGATTGGGTCGTCAGTTTCTTGGGTGTGGTTCATATCTTGGGCCTAAGAAACTCGGTTGTTTTCGAAAGAATGGTAGTCGTGAAAGAAGACGTCAGTTTGTGTCAAGAATCGGTAGTGCAAAGGACTTCCTCGGAAGCCGGTGCCTGCTCAGCAGCTCCGGACCCGTCCAAGGTAGAGATGACCACAGGATCCTTAGTCAAAGAAGAGTTTTGCGGCATACCGGACTCCGAAAGGGTCTCGGTAGCGGCCTGCAAATCCACAGAAGCGGGCACCAGGGGCTGCGAAAGAGCCTCATTGAGGACCGGAGAACTGATGACTAGCTTAACGGGAGCGTCGTCAGTAGGTTTGGACCTGTGCGGTCTGTCTCTGTCTTTACATTTTTTTGGAAGATCTGCTGTCAGATGCCTTACCGAAGCCATATCGGAGTTCGATGACTGTAAGCGAAAATATCTAGCTACAATAAGGACCCAATGACAGATAGTTCTGGTGTTGAACAAAGCACAGAAGCGGGGGACATCGTGGTCTGGGCCTAAACAAGTGACGCAGTAAGAATGAAAGTCTCGGTGTGATATTTGCTTTCCACAGGCGAGACAATTGTTAACTTTTTCTGACATCAGTTAGTGCAAGAAATAAGAATCCCCAATGGGGTACTTAGCTTTAGAAGACTTCAGCTTCAATTCGGTAGACGAAACCCAGGTAGCGGCCAACCGGCACTCGTGCGAACTGCTTCTGCTTTGGGCTCCGTGTCAAGAAAGACTGATGTAATGGCGTCGGCTGCCTTACTTTATACTACTGATGACCTGACGTCAGTCCTGAAGCGACTGCAACTGACACAGAAATACAAAGCCTCTGGTATTCAGGCCGGCCGAGGACTACCCTGGCTGGGATAACCCAAATATGATGACTGCAACAGTGAAAAATGAAGAACATCAATTAAAACAGCTAATAAACTAACACAAATAAGATAAATGCAGACAGTAGTACTGCTAAAAAAACTGTAGGCAGTAGCCCTTAAGCCCTCAGTGCAAAGGAGTAAAATGCTGGCTTGTTAATGAGATGTTTTCCGAGCCAAGGGTATATGGGATTCAAAGCTTTAGTTTGGCAGTTAGCACAATGGATTAAGGCTAAGAGCTATTAAGCCACTACTTTCCTGTGGGATAGGGTTTGATTCCCTCTGCCTTCATTTTTACTGTGTGATCTTGAACAAGTTACTTAACCAGACAGTAATTTATGGCACTTAGCCTCCTCACTGGTGTCTTGGACTACATGGATAGTAACACAATAACCAGAAAATGCTGGATAAATAGTATAACTAGTGCAAGTATTATCAGCTAAGAAACTAATGTGGCTATGGGTGTGGCATGTGCGCTCACTTATGTCAACTTAATCCTCTGGGCATCTGAAAAACAATATGCTTTTAGTTCAGAATATAGTTCAATCTTTAAAGCCTATTATAGACGTTTAGATGATATTTTCTTGCAGTAGAATGAAAGTGAAAAACTTTTAACAGAGTATATAAATTATATGAATACTACATCATTTTTAAAATTTATATAACATTTTGACAAAGAAAATATTTTATTTCTGGATGTTCATATTTCCATTAACACAACTAGTAAAAAGTTCATATTAAATATTTACAGAAAGGAAACATTTTTAAATTCATAGTTATACTTCAATAGCTCTCACCCGTACAAACATTAAAACATTGTAGTCAAAGAACAAATGATACAGCTGTCTAGACTGATATGAGATGATGATACTTTTTTGATCTAGGTGGTAAAACTGAATGTCCAGTTCAAGAGGGCACCCCAGTGATTTGCTACATTTTATTTCTAGTGTAGTATTAGAGGGTAGAAAAGTGAAATGTAAACCTATTTCACTACTGACTGAATGAGAAATTCTGCCTTTGAACTGATGTGATAGATACTAGAAGAGCTTTGATTTTAACATAATCTCAGATACTACAAGGAAATGTGGCATGTGCCATCAATATTCCTTTATAAACCTAAAACAACTAACAGGATATTTTTAGTAAGATTCGGCAATCTATGACATATAGGTAAATTAATTGTGCAAGCAGTGGAGTAGTTTATATTGACACTTGTACCTTCTGGTAGACACTGCATGTCTGTAAAACTGGAAAAAGTTTGACAGAACAAATTTATGAAAATTATTATTGTATACATAAGCAGGACAACAGGAATGCCCTTTGAAAACATGCACAAAATTGTTCAAATTTAAGAAATCAGTTATCGACAAAATATTAATCCAAAAAATGGTAGTTGGAAGACTACCCTTGAATATAGGAAATTACTGAGGCACCTGAGAACTAATAATGCCACTATCCCACCAAGAGTAAATGATTGCGTTAATATACAATTTGTTGCAAAACAAAGATAAGATAGCTTATAACAGTTCAATTTATTTTTCTTCTATTATAATTTTGTTAAGTTTATACATACAACATTCTTCATTTATTATTTTAAATGAGTTCTAGTTTAGGTCTCGTGTCTTACTACAAAAAAGTTTATATAAAATACACACACACCTTGTTTTATATATTATTCTAATGAAGTCTGAATTATTAGAAAAATGTTATATTTCACTTCTGCTGTGTGGTGTCATACATTGTGAGCGTGTCAGATGTCTTTCAGGTGCCAGAATTTGCAATGTCACCAAGGGTATTAGATCCTTTCACCCCAATTATGAATACACTCTGGTCAACCTGGCCACTGCACATCTGGGAGGAAATGACATTTGATGCACTACTCTGCATGACGTGAAGAGATATATATGACTGAGCTTTCTATGAATCTCCTCGAGTATGGGAAGCAAATAGTCTCCCACCGTTACTGTGAATGATGCCACAATACAAACAAAAAATAATGGACTTCAACAACCGTCTCAATGGCTGTTGTCATTTTTTTTTGGGGGGGTCAAATGTGTGTTAGTTTGGAGTGAGATAATCAACAGTTGAACCTGCATCTCTAGTGATGGCCTACATCTCACTACCAAGGCTTCTGCATACTGGTAAATACATTTCTGCCACCACACTGCAATTTTTAGGCAAAGTCAGAATCCTATGCCTACTAAATTGCAGTTTCAAATTAGGCCTTTACTGACATGGGATTCCTCAACATTGGAAGCCTAAACAAAAAGTGACCAGTCTAGAGGCCTTCCTACATGTTGAACATACAGATAACTGAACTACAGAAATGGTGCTACATTGTGGTGGTGACACCCCTTCTTAACTTAATTTTACTCACCACCACTAGATTTGGTTCTGTACTGTAGGTGGCTGTGTCTCTGGTGGGGACATATCTGTTTTTATTTGAAAACCCATTTCCTTGCATCTAATTCCACAAGATGGAATCCTAGAACTCCTCCACATCCTGGTATGTAAAGCAAATCCACCTTTCATATCTTGGTGATTTAACAACCCCCCCTCCCCCAACTATAACACCTGAAACCCATGAGACCTACTTCAGCACAGAAACCCTAACTATTGTACCTAATACAATCATCCTGGTTAAGTTAAATGAGACACCAATAAAATGGCGAGCATACACCACATATAATACATATACACAATGGTTCCTGGACATCATCAGTGCCAACTCTCTTAACTAATTTGTGCCCCGCCTTATTATGGGCACAAGCCTACTAGATCTAGTTCTTATCATTCCATAAACTGGCTCACATACACCACAGGTAACATATATGCACAATGGTTCCTGGACACCATCATTGCCAACTCTCTCAAACAGTCACTGCCCTCTCCTATTACTAGTGGCTCAAGATAACTTGATTTGGTTCTTATAAATATGATATCATTATGCATCACACATGTAGCTGTCCATTCTTTGGTCAAATCTGACCTCCATGCCATAGTATTCCCCATAAAGCCCTAGATTAATCACTGCTTTTAGAGACTTCTCCAGGCCTAATTGTCTGGCACTAGCTTCCAATCTAATGAGGACTCCATAGCTAAAAGGTTCCACTTATACCATGTATTTCTGTTTCTAACTAAACACCTGCACTGAAGATTCTGAAATAAAGAAAAAAAAACTCCCTATGCATAAGAAATAATTCTACATCCATTCTTAACAAAAAAATAATATCAAGAGCATAAATAAAGAACTAAGGCAAAAAAAAAAAAAAAAACATGGAAAGCTAAATATGAACTAAATATCGTTACCAGCTTGTCTGTAGGGCAAAAGATGAAGATTGTGAGCTGCTAGGAAGCTGTTTCCTGTAGTTTAAGGTTTGATTCACTTCAAACCTGGGAACCATATACCATTTGCCTAAGTTAAAAAAAAAATGCCACCTCTGATAATAACCATATAGCTTTCTTTAACTATGAGTGAAACCTAAGAAATAATGCCCAGCACTGCAGTGCACTGAGTTGATATCAAATTATCACCCACTCTGACCCTTAGGATATCATAAAGATACTAGCAGGCAAATTTCACTCCTGTCCCTTCCATGCTCCCCCCCCCAAAAAAAAATAAAAAAATAAAAACAACATCTAGTCAGCACCTCTGTTGGTGACTGCTTCAGAATGCAGCCATATCCTCCAAGAAGAGATTTATGGGCGTATGTATACACAGTCATGGCATCAGGATAATGGATGAAAGCTTACTGCAAAAAAAAAAATACATATATATCTATATCTATATATATATATATATAGAGAGAGAGAGAGAGAGCAGATATAAAAAGTTTAAACACCCCTGTTAAAATGTCAGATTTTTGTGATATAAAAAAATGAGACCACAATAAATCATTTCAAAACTTTTCCCACCTTTAATGTGACCTATAACCTGTACAAGTCAACTGAAAAACAAATCTGTTAAGGGAAAAAATATAAAAAATGTACAATACGCTGGTTGCTACGTGTGCACACCCTTAAACTAATACTTTGTTGTGTGTGCACACCCTTAAACTAATACTTTGTTGAAGCATCTTTTGATTTAATTACAAGACTCAGTCTTCTTGGGTACACACCTGCCATCAATTAAAGAGACTCTGATTAACCCCAAATAAAGTTCAGCTGTCCTAGTAGGATTTTCCTGACATTTACTCTGTTGCCTGCTACAGCAAAAGCCATGGTTCGCAGAGAGCTTACAAAGCATCAAAGGGATCTCATTGCTGAAAGGAATAAGTCAGGAGAAGGGTACAAAAAAATTTCCACAGCATTGGATATACCATGGAACACAGTGAAGACAGTCTTCAAAAAGTGGAGAAAATATGGGACAACAGTGATGTTGCAAAGAACTGGACGTTCCTCCAACACTGATGAAAAGACAAGATGAAAACTGGTCAGGGTGGCTGCCAAGAGACCTACAGCAACACTGAAGGAGCTGCAGGAATTTCTGACAAATACTGGTTGTGTACTACATGTGACAATCTCCCATATTCTCCTTATGTCTGGACTATGGGGTAGTGTTGCAAGACAAAAGCCTTTTCTTACACAGAAAAACATCCAGGCCCTGCTAAAATTTACAAAACAGTATATCAAGTCTGCCAAAAGCAGGTGGGAAAATGTGTTATGGTCCGATGAAACCAAAGTCGAACTTTTTGGCCACAATTCCAAAAGGTACATTTGGCGCAAAAACAACACTTCACATCACCAAAAGAACACCATCCCCACGGTGAAGCATGGTTGTGGCAGTATCATGCTTTGGGGTTGATTTTCTTCAGCTGGAACTGGGGCTTTAGTTAAAGTGGTGGGAATTATGAACAGTTCCAAATACCAGTCACTTTTTAGCACAAAACCTTCAGGCATCTGTTAGAAAGCTGAATATGAAGAGGAATTTCACCTTTGAACATGACAATGACCCCCAAGCATACGTCCAAATCAACAAAAGAATGGCTTCACCAGAAGAAAATTAAAGTTTTGGAATGGCCCAGCTAGAGCCCATACCTAAATCCAATAGAAAATATGTGGGGTGACCTGAAGAGGGCTGTGCACAAGAGATGCCCTCGCAATCTGACAGATTTGGAGCACTTTTGCAAGGAAGAGTGGGCAAATATTGCCAAGTCAAGATGTGCCATGCTGATAGACTCCTACCCAAGAACACTGAATGCTGTAATTAATTCAAAAGCTGCTTCAACAAAGTATTAGTTTAAGGGTCTGCACACACAACAAAGTATTAGTTTAAGGGTGCACACTTACGCAACCAGCATATTGTACAATTTTTATTTTTTTTTATATTTTTTCCCCTGACAGATTTGTTTGTTTTTCAATTGAACTGTACAGGTTATAGGTTACATTAAAGGTGGGAACAGTTTTGAAATGATTTATTGTGGTCTAATTTTTTTATATCACAAAAACCTGGCATTTTAACAGGGGTCTGTAAACTTTTTATATCCACTGACACCCTCCTCAAAACTGATACCATCATTAGAGACTTGGCCATGTCTGTGGACAATGAACTCTCGCTGGGTCTGAGAGTCTGGTCTCATTCTCCTACATTACCTGTTTCTGGATATTTAGTATATTTGATTAGATAAACCACATACAGTGCATGTAAATGAACCACGTACTCTGAAATTTCTGTTCTATGAAGTTGATATTCTGAAAGCAATACAAATCACCTGATATGTTTTGCACTTGGATGGTTGCTGGGTTTAGTGTCATTTTGAACTCTGTGCTCTGTTCTGGTCTGTGTGTGCTTCTCATATAAGAAGATTCTTTCAATTTTAAGGCTGTTGAAATGACAGTAGTGGGAGAGCCTGAAAAATGATTATCGGCATGTCATCCTCAATGAGCATTGATTGGAGGTCCCGTACAATTTTCTAGAGTCATCATGGAACATTTGAGATACACTTTTTGGGCAAAAAAATATTACAGTTGTAATAGTGAGTTTGTGGTTTATTTAGCTACTTGTACTACATGCAAAAATGACTATATAGGGAAAAACCAAGAGAAGTCTAAAACGTAGGATATACGAGCATACATTAGCTATAAAGAAAAAAGACAAGACACATTCACTTTCTAGACATGCACTTTCTTGTACTACATTCAAAAAGTTTGAGTTTTTTGTTTTAGATAGTATTGGCAAAGTGTTACTAGATGGGGATCTAAACAATAGATTAGAATGCAAAGAGGCATTTTGGCAGTTGCTATTTGGAGCAGATGTACTACCTGGCTTGAATTAAGTCATTAATTTAAAATGTTTTTTAATGTACAGATGAAACATGAGTAGTGAACTAATGAATACTTAATAGTTTTATTATTAACATTATTTATATTTTTGTATATGGTTTTATATGTCTTATTTGTTTTAGATTTATGAGAAATGATTCTCACGTTACATAATTTCCTGTCATTTAATTTAATTTGTTATAAAAGGAAGGGGTGAGTCGGTGTGTGTGTTTTTTCTGATGAAGTTCATGTTAATAAAGTGAATGAAAGCGCTAACTCTATTTGGCCCGAGTGTGGTTCTTGGAAGTTGATTCGTGCTGGTGTTCTTTTTTGTTTCTAGAGTTTAAGTTGTAGATGATATGTAGTAACAAATGGAACTCTGTCATAGGGGTCCACTCTTTATACCTGATCAGCTGTTCCAGTGATAAATGTATTGCTCTTTCTACTTCCCTATCAAACTCCCGGATAATGTGACCTTGCCAGCTGTATGCCTCTTTCTGTCTCAGTAGAACAGATGCAGTGATATCAAGGCTGCTGACTGAAATAATTGTCATTTGGTTTCCTGTATTTACATCTGCAATGCCACCTTGTGGATAATAACCTTACTATCACTGAATGTTACACAAAGTGGAGTTCTCTAAGGAGACTTTAGTAGATAGGTGGATTCTTTTCAGTTCTTAGTGGAATTACTTGAGAGAGTCCATGCTGTGTATCCAGATTATGATTAAACTGTCAATAACAAGGAAATAAGCAAGTGGTGTGTGTGTGTGTGTGTGTGTGTGTGTGTGCAGTGTGTGCAGTGTGTGCAGTGTTGTAGAAATTCTTCTTTTGGGGTTTGTCATGAAGATGTTTGCAAAATGTGGAGTCATTCTGGTGCCCACTGCATGTTGTTTTTTATTAAAATTAAAATTGTCATGTGTCATTCCACTGTATCCGGAGTAAAGTTATGAAGATCTGTTTTCTCTTGTAAGTACATGAGACAGGCAGCAATCCTAACCCCTCTGCACCACCTTAGTAATGGGTGTTAACACTAACCCAAACATGTCCCACCCTTTCCCTCAAACCTAACCCTACACCTTATCTTCATAAAAACCTTCCTGTAACATTGCCACAACACAAGACACACTTAGGCCATGGCTCTGGCACCAGTTATCCGTTTCTATAAGACCCTTCTGAAGGATATCTGTGTCAGATGTGTTCTCAACTATGGCGCCCAGTTTGCAGTCATCTGCAAATTTTGTCAGCCATAATCCTCCTGTGTTTGCTTGTACTTCTGAAAAGTAGATGCCGAACAGGAGTGGACCCAGGACTGAGCCCTGTGGGACACCACTTGTGACAGGCTTTGAGTCTGACATGGCGCCAGCAACTCTGACCCTGTGGGTTCTGTCACTTAGCCAGTTTGCAACCCATCTTGTGACGTATGGGTTTACATTTAAGCTGATGAGTTTTTCAATGATACCTGAGTGGGGTATTGTGTCGAAAGCCCTTGCCAGGTCGAGGTAGGCTGTGTGGACTGCCTTTCCCTCATCATTGGCCTTGGTGCCTGTTTCAAACAAGTCAACCAAGTTTAAAAGGCATGATCTGCCTTTGACAAAGCCAAACTGGGTCGGATCCAAAGTCTGCAAGTCCCCTATGTCTTTATTTATGAGTTCCATTATGATCCTCTCCATAGCTTTGCAGATCAGGCTTGTCAAGCTGATGGGACGGTAATTTCCAGGGTCGGTGGAGGCACCGCCTTTGTGAAGTGGGACCACAGTTGCCATACGCCACTCCTTAGGCACGTATATATATATATATATATATATATATATATATATATATATATGTGTGTGTGTGTATATATACAGTAGTACTGTATTCTTTAAGAAAAAAAAACATTTCTTCACCTACTACATAAATGACACCCTCCTCAAAACTGATACCATCATTAGAGACTTGGCCGTGTCTGTGGACAATGAACTCTCGCTGAGTCTGGTCTCATTCTCCTACATTACCTGTTTCTGGATATTTAGTATATTTGATTAGATAAACCACATACAGTACATGTAAATGAACCACGTACTCTGAAATTTCTGTTCTATGAAGTTGATATTCTGAAAGCAATACAAATCACCTGATATGTTTTGCACCTTGGATGGTTGCTGGGTTTAGTGCCATTTTGAACTCTGTGCTCTGTTCTGGTCTGTGTGTGCTTCTTATACAAGAAGATTCTTTCAATTTTAAGGCTGTTGAAATGACAGTAGTGGGAGAGACTGAAAAATGATTATGGGCATGTCATCCTCAATGAGCATTGATTGGAGGTCCTGTACAATTTTCTAGAGTCATCATGGAACATTTGAGATACACTTTTTGGGCAAAAAAATATTACAGTTGTAATAGTGAGTTTGTGGTTTATTTAGCTACTTGTACTACATGCAAAAATGACTATATAGGGAAAAACCAAGAGAAGTCTAAAACGTAGGATATACGAGCATACATTAGCTATAAAGAAAAAAGACAAGACACATTCGCTTTCTAGACATGCACTTTCTTGTACTACATTCAAAAAGTTTGAGTTTTTTGTTTTAGATAGTATTAGCAAAGTGTTACTAGATGGGGATCTAAACAATAGATTAGAATGCAAAGAGGCATTTTGGCAGTTGCTATTTGGAGCAGATGTACTACCTGGCTTGAATTAAGTCATTAATTTAAAATGTTTTTTAATGTACAGATGAAACATGAGTAGTGAACTAATGAATACTTAATAGTTTTATTATTAACATTATTTATATTTTTGTATATGGTTTTATATGTCTTATTTGTTTTACACTTATGAGAAATGATTCTCACGTTACATCATTTCCTGTCATTTAATTTAATTTGTTATAAAAGGAAGGGGTGAGTCACTGTGTGTGTTTTTTCTGATGAAGTTCACGTTAATAAAGTGAATGAAAGCGCTAAGTCTATTTGGTCCGAATGTGGTTCTTGGAAGTTGATTCGTGCTGGTGTTCTTTTTTGTTTCTAGAGTTTAAGTTGTAGATGATATGTAGTAACAAATGGAACTCTGTCATAGGGGTCCACTCTTTATATCTGATCAGCTGTTCCAGTGATAAATGTACTGCTCTTTCTACTTCCCTATCAAACTCCCGGATAATGTGACCTTGCCAGCTGTATGCCTCTTTCTGTCTCAGTAGAACAGATGCAGTGATATCAAGGCTGCTGACTGAAATAATTGTCATTTGGTTTCCTGTATTTACATCTGCAATGCCACCTTGTGGATAATAACTTTACTATCACTGAATGTTACACAAACTGGAGTTCTCTAAGGAGACTTTAGTAGACAGGTGGATTCTTTTCAGTTCTTAGTGGAATTACTTGAGAGAGTCCATGCTGTGTATCCAGATTATGATTAAACTGTCAATAACAAGGAAATAAGCAAGTGGTGTGTGTGTGTGTGTGTGTGTGTGTGTGTGTGTGTGTGTGTGTGTGTGTATGCAGTGTTGTAGAAATTATTCTTTTGGGGTTTGTCATAAAGATGTTTGCAAAATGTGGAGTCATTCTGGTGCCCACTGCATGTTGTTTTTTATTAAAATTAAAATTGTCATGTGTCATTCCACTGTATCCGGAGTAATGTTATGAAGATCTGTTTTCTCTTGTAAGTACATGAGACAGGCAGCAATCCTAACCCCTCTGCATCACCTTAGTAATGGGTGTTAACACTAACCCAAACATGTCCCACCCTTTCCCTCAAACCTAACCCTACACCTTATCTTCATAAAAACCTTCCTGTAACATTGCCACAACACAAGACACACTTGGATGCACATTCACAAACACAGACAAACATCACTATGCCTATCCCCTAAACTAATCCTGACTATAACCTTAGAAAACACAAACTCATGCACAAACATAACACAACTATCCTCCACTCAACTCTGACCCTAACCCTACCTCACTTACACATGCACAAACACTCTCACCTCTCCAGCACCACTTACCTGTTTCATTACACAGTATCGAAACTTCCACTTCTCAGCCTCAGCTATCTGTACAGCATATGTCAAAGAAATGGCATTCAACAAATTGCAGGGGACCCATATATATATATATATATATATATATATATATATATATATATATATATATATATATATACATACACATGTGTGTGTGTGTGTGTGTGTGTGTGTGTGTGTGTGTATATATATATATATATATATATATATATATATATATATATATATATATATATAGGGAGAAATATGCATACATAAACACACCTAGAACATTTGAAATCATCACCACCTATTATAATAGTCTGCAGAAGGAAACAGTACACACATGCAGTAACACTGCTCATAAAACAGAAGTTAAAAAAAAATATTTAGCAAACATGGCTATAGAACAAACCCAACCACTACTAATCCACAAGTACAGTTTGGATTAGCACACACTCATTGTTAAGCAGGTAGCCCCACAGCTGCCCAGATCACTGTCATAGGTTCATAAGTGTGTACTAGGCTAATAGCACTGGAGCCTTTACAAGCCTAGCCCATAGAATTACCCTTGCATCGTGCCACCTGACCTAAGTTCCCAGTGCCTCTGTCAAGTAAAGCCACTGGAGTGATCCCTGGGGTGAATTTTTATTTTCCATCCACTCATCAAGATTTCTCTTGAAGAGGGCCAGTGAAGTGCTCTGCTTGACATGTATGGGAAGTCTATTCCATAGCATGGGCAGTCTCTGGCTTATGAACCTGCCCCTCCAGTATGTTCTGTTGATTGTGGTAATGGGGTTGAGGTCTCTGGAGTGTGTGGTGTGGAGGGATTGGGATTTCTTTAGATATAGCATTTCTAACAGAGCTGGGTCAGACATGGCTTTGTAAGTCAAGCAGAGATCGCCTCTTAGTAGGTGATATGAGACAGAGAATAGTTGGATTTTTTGAGTCTGTTCACACAGGACAAATGTTTAAGGTCTAGGATCCTCTTTTTGAGGTACTTTTGTGGCCTCTCCAGTTGTTACAGGTGTTTAGTGAGGTACATGCCAAATGGGGCATTGTACTTAATGACTGGCCTAATGAGGGAAGAGTAGAGGGAGACAATGACCTCTTTCTTCCTTAGTAATGAGACGTGCCATATAGAAGGACTTTCTGACCACAGTGGCAATGTGGTGGTCAAAAGAGAGGTTGCTGTCAACTTGTGTTCCCAGATCTCTTATAACGCCTTCTGTGTTCAGTGGACTACCACTGATGTGGCAATTCATGGGAAGTGGGTTTTTCCCAAAGGGGATGGCGACACATTTTTGGGGATTGATCTTAAGGCCATGGTTTTGACACCAGTCGTTGGTCTCAGTGTGGCCTTTTTGTACGATGCCAACATTAATTGGGGAGTTAATAATAGCTCCCAACTTGCAATTATCTGCAAACTTTGCCAGCCAGAGTCCCTTCGTGTTGGCCTGAACTTCAGAGAAGTAGAAGCCAAACAGGAGAGGACCCAGGACTGGACCCTGTGGGACTCCACTCATGAATGGTCAGCAGTCTGACTTGGAGTCATCTACTTTCACACTGTGAGTTCTACCTGTGACCAGTCTGCAACCCACCTAGTGATATAGGGGATGATGCCTAGCTTGGTAAGTTTTTCTATGATTCCTGAGTGGGGAATGGTATCAAAGGCCTTGGCCAGATCAAGGTAGGCTGTATGAACCACCTTGCCTTCATCCACAACTCTGGTGACTGACTCAAAGAAGTTGAGCAGGCATGAGCTACCCTTCACAAAACCAAACTGTGTGGATCCAGTTTAGAGATTTCCTATATCCTTGTTTATTAGGTCCATGATGATGCATTCCATAGCTTTGCATATTAGACTTGTCAGGCTAATGGGGTGATAGTTCCCAGGGTCTCTAGTTGCTCCTCCTTTGTGGAGAGAAATGACTGTAGCAGTGCGCCATTCGGTAGGGACAAAGCCTGAGGTGAAGCTGTGATTGAACAGAGCACACAGGTGAGGTGTCAGTTCACTCTGTAGTTCATGTAGAACACAGCCAGAGATAATGTCAGGTCCCACAGAAGCTGTGTTCGTGGCCTTGGACAGTGCTGTTTTAACTTGTGCAGCAGTAATACTCGCAATCTACTGGTATTGTGAGTGGTCCTTTGGGGGGAGAGAGGGGTAAAGTTGGCACTGAATCTGTCCGCCAGTATATTGGTTAGATCTGTTGGCTTGGTATAGTAGGTACCATTATGCAGTAGCTCAGAGCAAATCATCTGGGTATTGCCGTGGAGATTCATTACATAACTATAGAAGGCCTTGTGGTTGTCTTTACTATCTGCTGCAATTCTGTTTTCATAGCTAACTTTAGAGGATTTGATGAGGGATCTCAACTTTTTGTTGAGGCTGATAAGGGAATTTTTCCAGTCTTGGGACTTCACTTTATACCGCATCAGTTTCCTCCTCCTGTTATAGAGTTTGTTTATGGCAGGGGACCACCACATTGGCTTTCTATTTTTGGAGGAGAGCATCTTGGTTCTATTGGGTATGGTAAGATCCATGCATTTGAGTACGTGTTCGATTAGTGCATTGGTGTATGATTCGGTGGTCATGCAACTATTCTCCATTTGCATGGGTGCCGTGAAGTTAGCCACCTCTGTTTTTAGGAGTCCAAAGTTAGCTTTGGAGAAGTTTTTCATGGTGGTTACCTTTGTGGGGGGTGGGGTGGGAGGGATGTGGATTTCCAAGGTGATTAGTTTGTGGTCGGATCTAACCAGGGAAGAGTTGACTATTGGTGTAGAACAATGGTCGCCCATGTTAGTAATGACCAGGTCAAGGATGTTGCTACCTCTAGTGGGGGTAAGAATGAGCTAGTCCAGGCCATTGGAATTAATGAATTCCAGGAAACGTTGGGCAAGTGTATTGGTACAGGAGTAGTTTTCCCAGTTAATGGAGGGGTAGTTGAAGTTGTCCAGTATGAGAGTGGTAGGTTGGACCCTAATATTCAAAGGGCGCTTAGGAAAGTGGAGTATGAGTCTTGCGACATGGTTGGGGACCTATAGCAGGCTACGACCTGAATTGTTGTCTTATCCAATGTTAGCGGCACCTGAAGTATCTCAGATGCGTTACGTTGGGCTACCAGTCTGTAGATGTGCGCATCCTTTTGAATATGGAAACACCACCACCTTTGGAGCTTTGATCAAAGTTCTGCAGCTGAAAGATGTGGAATGAGTTATAGCCTGGTAGTGCAGAGGTTTTTTCTGCTGCCTTGAACCAGGTCTCTGTTACGGCACAAATGTCAATGTTCTCCATTTTAAGGAGTGCTTTGAGCGAGTGCATTTTGAGATTTAGACTTCTAGCATTGAGCAGCATGACCCTCAGATTGCATTTGTTTGTAGTTGTTACGGTGGTAATTTGGTCTTTGGAACACTGCGTAAAAAAGGCACTATAGGGATGGCAAGAGCTTTGGCCAGTATCTCGAAGCCCAGGGTTGACATATGCAGGCCATCTCTGACAAAGCATCAAGGTCTGTCAATCATGTCATCCTAGGCAGACAGATACTGGATCCCCTTAAAAAGACACCAGAAACTTAGTCAATTGTTGAACTCAATAATTTTCTGCTTGTACTACAGTAACATTATGGGTGATGGTAGGATGCTGCTCAGGGCTAGGGTCATACCTGCCTGGGCTACATAATCCAAGAGCTCCTCCATATCTCTTTTCATATAGTCCAGGGAAGTACGTCTCAGGTCATTCATACCCACATGTACAATGACAGAGTCATATTTGTACCTGTTATTGAGGTTAAAAAAAATTCTAAACTTGTTTCTTGCCTTTCCTGTACAGATTTGCTGTATCCAGAATTGTTTGTAAGCTTCTGAGCCCCCCAAGTCTTTCTGTGTGTTGGCAATTATCACACCTTTCAAGGGTAAACTCAGTGCCTTCCAAAGATTTACAGCACTTACTGTAGTAACATCACAAATCCTATCATGCTTTACTGCTTAAAATGATGCATAATCTGTTGCAGCTTTTATAGTGTAAATAACCCTAAAGCAAACACACGTGTAGATGTTTACACTCATACCAGGTGGCTGCACCAGTTAAGCAGCAAGTGCTTTGAGTAAAAGATGCATTGAGCTACAGCTTCATTTTCTGTGTTATTACTGTTTCACTGTAAAATGCCTTTATTTCTTTAGCATTTGTTGACCAGGAAAGTCCGACTAGGACAGAGCCTTTTTCAGTGGAGGCCTGGGGAGAAACACTCAGTCTCTGGAATGTGGGAGAAAACTGGAGTACCCAGAGGAAACCCACGTGAATGCATGGAGGACATGGAGTCTCTGCAGAGAAGGCACCCCAGCTGAGAATTGTACTGGAGAACTTCTTGCTGTGAGGAGACAATACTAACCACTGCACCGCCCTGTTAAGGAAGTACAACGCATGTTAAGGAAATACAATGATGCTGTCTCATCACTGTCATGCAATAGCCCGTCTGTTAGTATTTGCTCTGTGTGGTGATTTTAACCCTACAGATCTCCCTTAAATGATCCAAGCATTTAGTGGGACATAGAGCCAACAACCTTCACATAAACAAATAATACCGATAAGCAAAAGAGATTAATGGAAAAGCATGGGGAAAATATTGCAGAGCAGCACTGATGAAAGCACTCAAGTTTATTAATAAATTATAGCTACTGAAAGAGCTCGCTTTGTCATTTGTTTTCCGTTTTAGTTCTAAGCTTTTAGTGTTTATTTGTTTTTGATTAAACAATACATTAAAAAGATCCTTCCTAAAAAAAAGCCCAGCAAATTCTTAAGATTACAGTTCCACCTTTAATGCATTAAAGTAGATTTTTAAGTTACTTTATTTTTCTTAAACTCATGGTCTGCTTTTTGTTTCAGTACATACATGAGGCTTCTGTCTATTCTTGAGGTAGAGGAGGAGGAGGAAGAAGATTTTTTTTTCCTTCTAGCAGGCAAGGAACTGAAGAAAGAACCCACCCCCACCACAACTCCTGGGTCCTGCTCCATTTGCCCAAGTAAAAAAAAAAAAGAAAAAAATGTAAAATAAATAACACTATGCTAAGCTAAACTTTAGTTTAGCATTATTACTTTTCTTAGAACAACAGCAAATAGCACCAAAACACAGATGTAACTAAAAATAAAAAAATTTCAATAGTAATGGTATGCACTTTCACACAGTAAATGTTTCATCAGACCATATTCAACAAGAATTTCATAGGTTAAAAAACAAGACTCCATCTATTAACAATTCAAATGCACCAGTAAAAACACTCTTTCAATTAAATCAAATAAAATAATTTAAAGAAACCTCTAGCTTTAAGGGCAAGCTTGATGGAAAGCCTCCCATTAATGCCTGGAAATTTATCAGCTTGCATAGTTATGATCCAAAACAACTCACGTTGCTCCATATAATTTCTAAAGTCACCCCCACGTTTATCCATCTTTAACATTTCTATGACTCTAAAGCCAAAA
Source organism: Protopterus annectens (assembly GCF_019279795.1). Classification (NCBI taxonomy): domain Eukaryota; kingdom Metazoa; phylum Chordata; order Ceratodontiformes; family Protopteridae; genus Protopterus; species Protopterus annectens. The sequence goes on from NC_056745.1 coordinate 1,190,746,494, forward strand.
GTATGTCCACTACCACACTCAATAAAATGGCTAAGGCATTGCATTCATCTAAATTCTGCATATAATATAGGTGTTCCCTCATCCTCTCCATAAGTGACCTCTTCGTTTTGCCTATATAAAAACACTCACATGTCCTGCACTTGGCCAAATATATCAAGCCCCTGCTACAACAATCTGCTGTCACCCTAAACTTATAGTCCTTCTTTGTGACTGGGTGGACACAATTAACTAGAGGATCTATATGCGTACAATAATGACATCTTGAACAGCTACACATCCTAGCCATGCCTGTTGTACTGTCCCCCTTAGCTGAAGTATATTCATTATAACAAAGCTGTCTCTTCAATGATTTTTGTTTTTAAAAGTAAATCTAGGTTGTTCACCTACAATGGTCCAAATATAAATCCTACTAACTACTTGTAATACTCTGTACTCTCCATCTAATGACCAAATAAGAACCCTCTGGGGTAGCACCAGAAGCTCATCCTTTAAGTAAAACTTAAATATGAATTAAGAGACACCTAATATGAAGCTGAAAGGAGACAGTAAGCAGCCAGGACCACATGAAACCTTAGAATAATAATCAAAATGGTGTATTTAGATTATCTGTCTTTGCATGAGGTAAAAAAGTAAAATTATAGCTACTGGAAGCTACCCCTTATCTGGGACAGCACCCCTTCCAAGCTAGAGTTCAGGAAGGCTGCCCCTTTCACCCTGCCCTTTCTATGTTACTGGTACCCGTTTTCTGGAAGCCACTTCAGAGTGCGTTCATCTAAGATAAAGACTACATAAATTCTTACAGGCTAATGAAAGTCTCCCAGAATGGCTACAGGAAAAAATACAGAACAAACTAGCCCTTATTTCACTAACTCCAACAATGATGTGAAGACTGGACAACTGACTGGTATCATTTTTTATAGATCAGACCATAAAATTTACTTAAAGAGCCTGAATATCATAGCTTAGACACTATTTCTGTCAAATAGGTTGCAAATTATCTTGATAAAAGTATATATCACTGTTTAACACAAAAATCTCTGTAAATGTTATTTCTTTCTTTTTCTCATAAATGGGTACTTCAAGGAGCTATACTAGACCCTCCATTATTTTAAAGGGTTTGTTACTTCTGTTATGATCTTATATTTTGGTATTATTTCTAGCTGGCAGCAAAGATTCTTGATTAAAAGCTAGAAGCTGAACTGACCCTATGTCCGTAGTCTGCCTCTGTAAGACAGTCTGCTTAAATGTTTCCTTTATTTTAATCTGCCTCTGTAAGACAGTCTGCTTAAATGTTTCCTTTATTTTAAAGATTGCTGTTGTTCAACTTGTTAAAACCAAGTGCCTATAGAATTGAGATGTACTGCAGAGAACTGTTTTGGGTTGCTTTAATAATGTTACACTGATCTAGTCTTTGGCAATAGTGGTTCATTGGTTGATGTCTTGGACTAGTGCTGCGGTGAAAAGTCAGATTTGAATTTTCAGACACTGCCTCAAATAAGTAGTAACATACTAACTCTTTTGCATCACAATCTGTTCATTGGACTTACCTGAGATCACTCTCTCTGTCTCTAGGACTCGTACACACTGATAAGATCTAGAGCTGCAGGTTACCAACCATCTCATCAAATGAAAAGTCTGGCAGAAAAACTGTCATCATTATTGTAACTCACTTATGGGAATCCTCTAAAAGCAAAGCAATGTCAATAGTTGCCAGAATGAAGTGAATACATGGGAATGTGGAGTATAATTAAAAGTACCTGGAAGAACACTTTACTGTCTAAGTCAGCATTCACTACTGAATCTGTTAGTGCTCTGTTTGGTTTGGTTGCTGTTTCCACCAACTTTATTTATGAGAATCCCTACTAACATGTTGCAACGTTGACAACAGACATTTAGTGGGCTGTAAAGTCAGTGAGATGACTTTTGACCTGCAGCCCTGGATCTAAGCAGATAAATAACATTTACTGCATTTCTGGCCAGTCTACCGAATTTGTGCTAATCATGTCTTGCCCAGTTAAGTGATTTTGTGTTTGGAGGTGTGACTGTTTTCCACCTACTCCCCTCACCATCCCAAAAGAAAGAACTTCTAAAATCCATCTTCTGCATCAACCCAGGTCCCATCTCCACTATCAAAAAAACAAAACAAAAAAAACTTCATAAGCTAAAATCCACAGCCCTCAGTGCTGATCTCCCCTCAGAATACATTAGCATGACTGCCAACCCTTTAACATACCCTGTATCTCTATCTTATAAACAGATCTGTCCAAGAAATCTATGTAACTATTATCTGGAAACCTCGACAACCCTTCCCTCTCCCAGTTCCACAGGTACCTTTCTAATAGGCTAAGGCAGTAAAATGGCAGAAAGAACAATCCCCACCCCTGCTCAACTCAAACCGCCTCAAGGCGGCTCAGTCTTAGGCACCATACTCTTAACATTTTTATTAATGACAAATTGAAGCAGATAAACACAAAAGCCAGAAGAAGTAGCTGGATTGAACCCACTCAAAGTAATGCAGGCTGCAAATCACCACAAAGTTGTAGAATGCAGAAACCACTTTATTAACTTCAGAACATAAAAATCCAAGAATGAGCGCTTTCATCCAGAAAGATCTAGACTTCATCAGACAATTTACCCCGCATAGTTACTTCCTTTTTATACAGTTCAAACAGGAAATTCCACCCAGTTATGAACTAATCAATTATATCATTAAAAGCACAATATTTACAGTAATTGAATTTAAAAAGCAGACCTCTACTCTGCTACTAATGACACAGCTGTCATTCAATATGTTGATGATACTACTACACTGATGATCACAGCTAAGTCTCTCCAAGAATTTCAGGAAAAGACCCAAAAAGCTTTTTTTCTATAGATGCCTGTCTCAGTAATTCTCGCCTCCAGCTGAATGCTAAGAAAAGCAAGTTATTGCTTTTCACACAAACATCTTAAGTCCTATACAAAAAATAATTTCTATATCATTTCATCTAACAGTATCAAATATGTGTCCCACAAAAAGCTGTTTGGTGTCATTACAGATAACCACCTAAAGTGTGATATTCCAATACAACAAGCTATCAAGAAAAAACACAGGAAATTTGGACTCGACCAGGCCAAAGCTTTTGACACAATTCCTTACTCAGGCATAGTAGAAAAACTAAATAAAATGTGAATAAAACCCCTATGTCACCTGCTGGATTCCCAGTTGGCTCACAGATAGGACACACAAAATCAAAATAGGGAAAGTTACCTCGACAAAGAGACCAGTCACCAGTGGAGTACCCCAGGTTTCTGTGGAGGGACCCCACCTGTTCAGCATCTACTTTTCTGATGTGAAAGCCAACATCAAAGGGCTCTGGCTGACTAAGTTTGCAGATGACTGCAAGCTAGGAGTAGTCTTTGAATCCTCAAATGACTTAGCCTTCCCCAAATAAATAACTGATGCCAAAAAGTGCATTAGTAGACGTAGGTCTACCGCTTTCACCTTTACCATAAATTCAAATGATGGCACAATAATCTCCCCTGACCCCTCTACAAAATTATTAGGTGTCATCATAGATAATAATCTAAAATTCGACCTACATGTTAACCAAACTATCAAAACCATCGATAAAAAACTAGGGTCACTTTACAAAATAAAAGCCTTCCAAACCCCTCCAGCTAAAATTGCTATTGCTCGCTCTCACCTTCTTTCAACCCTTCTGTATGCATCCCCTCTACTCTTGAATTTAAACAAGACTGTCCTTAACAAACTCTCAATTTGCTACAACCACATTGCCATGTTTGCCACTGGGCTGTCATTTAGGACACATCATTGCATCAATCTAAACCAGCTTGGGTGGCTTGAACTACCCAGCCTAATCCTGTATAACCAACTGATTATGGCCTATAAAATCCTCTATAATACGGACAATACTCCTGCACTTAAAAATATTATCACCCCCTATAACAATCCTAGACTGCTTCGATCCTCTAACAAACTACTAATTCAGACTAGCAAAATTAATAACACAGCTGGTGACTCTCTCTTTGCAAACTCTGTAAGTAGATCCTGGAACTTTCTTCCAGCTGATATTACCTTACTTTCCACCTTAGGTCAGTTTAAAACTAGACTCAAACAACATTTGTCACTTAACTGGCTATGTCACTGTATCAAGCCTGGCTAACTCTCTCTAGAATGTGTAAAAATCTGTTAACCATCTTACTGTGCAATTTAATTTAATCCTGACTTACGCTCTGGATTAACTCTAACCTGTGGAACTTGTTTAACTTGCTTACTTATGTAATCTCTGTAAATAGTCTGTTTGTAATATGTAATGCTGGTATTATGTAATGCTGTATCTGCTTACCCTTGTAGCTTTTCTCCCCAGGCCTCCGCTGAAAATGGACATGCATCCAGTCAGACTATCCCGGTCAACAAATGTAAAATAAAAATAAATAAATAAAAATAAAATTAATGTATCCTTTGGGAAGTCATCTACCCCAGGGAACTATCATACTGATGATACACTCCTAAGACATGATCCAGCTGTTTGGGATTTTCAAACTTATGTGGACAGTGAGCTAACTTTTGACCAACTACTCTTGTAAAAAAGTCCTTCTATACTGCACAGCTTATAAACAAAGGGACTGTGTCTAGATATAAGGATGCCATTATTCCCCCTTTACTCAGCCCTCATTAGGCCAGTCATGGAATATAATGTCCCTTTTGCCATGTATCTGTCCAGATACATGCAACAACTGTAATACCCACAGAGTTACCTTACCAAAAGGAAAAAAGGCCTAAACAACATGTTCTACATGGACTGACTCAAAGCCCTGTCTATTATACCTCTCAACCTCTTACAGCAAGAAATCTGGACAAAGCCATAAGCAAACGTGGGACAGAGGCCCAAAAATAGGGACAGTTTTTAAATATTGCTCTTACAAACTTAGAAAGTTGATCGAATAACAGGTTTTACATTAGCAGGAATTTTCTGAAGAGTAAGAAGTCTGAAACTCAAATGTCTGTCTTTATTTTCTGACTTTAATCTTTAATGAGTTTCCACTAATTTGCCAGAAAAACACGATTTTATGAAAAATGGACCAAAAATATGAGACAAAATTCTGGATATTCTGCAAAAAACTGTACAGTTGAGAGGTATGCTTGGTATCCTACAGACTGCTCAGAGGTGACCTGGGTCTGGCATAGAAGGCATCCTCTGACCCAATAATGATGGATTTACTGCACAACATCAAGTCAAATGGCATCACAAATACTTGGTCTAGGGATCTATCCTCATTTGCCACATCAACAGAATGGTTTGAAGGGACTGGTATACCTTACAGAGGATATTACTGCTCTGGAATAAACACCCCATCCACAAAAAATAAAGGTCAGCCCTGTCCATATTCAAGTGAAGTTTGAATCTATGGATTATAAACAGAAAATTTACCCCTGTACTATTAATGGACAGAGGCAGCTCCTAAATCCTTTATCCCATACATAGGTCCCCTCAAATTATGTATGGTATCATCACAATTATTCTCATTAGGGGTAAGATATAACTATCGACGATGAGATGGGTAAAGCTAATCTCTAAACAACTGGGATAGTTAATTCGAGCACAAAAAGGGAAACCAGTTAACCTTAAAATGGCACAAAAGAGCAGCCAGCTTAGTACTTATCTATGAACCTATGACTCCTATATTGTATGCAATGTCAAAAAAAAAAAGCCTCTCAATATTCCCATCTTTACTACTACACACTGCCCCCTACTACACCAATCTTCTCTGCCTCTTGCCCCCAAGAAGCCTGGCAGGTTTTATAGGGTGCCTGAGGATTCTTCTTTCCTATATAAATGTCCTGCTGCTGACCCGTCTGTAGTGTCTATGGCCTCTGATAAGCCATCTCAATTGCTTCCTTTGCCCAAGTTATTGCCTTCTGGCAAGGACAGCAGAGCTATGGAATGGTTGGGTAAGAAGGCTTACACTTCTGTTACTTTAGCCTTTAGGGCTATTAATTATCAGACCCATATGTCTAGGTTTTTGCTGGCTTTTCTTTCTCAGGCCTGTTAACTTATTTCTGATTTTCCAGACTCCGAGGGGAAAACTTCTGTTCTTTCCTTGCTAGGGACTTCCTCTCAAGTCATTTGTCATTCTATTAAATGTAGTTATGATGCAGCAGATAGCTCTTCTAGGGCTGCTGTTTTTGGTTCAGTTATGAGGAGGTATTCTTGGCTTAGGTGTCAACCTCTACCTGATGATATTAAAACTAAGTTGATGGATACACCTCTGGATTCTAAATGTTTGTTTGGGGAAGTTGCTGCTGGTTTAAGTCCCTTCAGGATAAGGGTAAGGCCTTACAGGAGCTTAAACATATGTTTGTTTCTCCTGTTCCTAAATTTCAGAGAAATTACCCCGCTACACCTGCCTTTCTTTGTAGGCAATCCCACCCTTCTACTACAGGTAGGAAGAGTGACAAATGGGCTCCTCCTGCTAAAGTTACTCAGTTTTCAGGGACTCCAAAGCCTTCCTTTCCAGACAAACCAGGTGCTGTGTGACTATCTGTCTCTTCCCAGACACATTCCTCTTTCTCTTCCTGTTTGGCTTCAGATCACTCAGGATTCTTGGGTTCTATCAATCATTCATCAGGGTACTTCATGGTCTGGAAATCACATCCTCCTTTTATGAGCATTCCTCAGCATCCTTGGGAACAACTTCCCTTTTTCCTAGAGGTTCTTCAAAAATCTCGACTCAGGGTACAATTCAAGAGGTGTCTTGTGTCCGAAAGAGAAAAGAGGACACTTGGAGACCTATTCTAGACCTCTCTCATCTAAACACTTTTCTAAAAGTGCCTTCCTTTTGGTTGTTGTCCTTTCAGGTTCTGTTTCCTCTCTTGCTGCCTCGGGCCTATATGGTGTCTCTGGATCTCAAGGATGCTTATCTCCATATTCCAATCCATCTTCTTTTCAGGATGTTTTTGCTTTTCTCTGTTGCTTCCTGGCATTTTCAGTTCTCTGCCTTGCCCTTTGGCCTTTCTACTGCCCCACAGGTGTTCACCAAATGCCTTTTTCCTGAGATTGATTTTTGCAGGCTTCGAGGGATCCAAATATTTCCTTACTTAGACGACCTGTTGATGCAGGCATCTTCTCTAGAGACCCTTTTGCAAAATCTTCATTTTGCCGTTTCCCTTCTTCAGAGCCTGGGATTCACTATAAATTTCAAAAAGTCTTCTCTGACTCCTTCTCAGGATCATGTTTTTCTGGGTTGCAGGATTCAAACAGTGCCAATGCTTGCATCCCTGCCCCCTCCTTAACTCTCATTTCTTTCTTTCACACTCTTCTTCCAATGACTTCCATTACTGCCAGAGAGTTTCTGAGGGCTCTGGGTTTCATGGCATCCACCATTCCGATGATCCCTCTGGCTAAACTTCACATAAGAAAGTTTCAGTGGTTTCTGAAGTCATTGTGACTCCAACAGGCAGATCCTCTAGTCTTTGTGGTTCCTCTTCTTACTTGTCTCAGACAGAAACTTCATTAGTGGATTCAGCAATTGTCTCTGAATCCAGATATTCCTTTTCCCCTTCTTCCCTCTCAGGAATTGTTCACACATGCTTCAGATATGGTATGGGGCAACATTTGGCTCCCCGAAGGTACAGGGGGTGTGGCTGCTTCGTCAGCAGAAGGAGCACATCAATGTCAAAGAGATGAGAGCTCTTCTGCTGGCTCTTCAGGCCTTTCATCCTCTTTTCTCTCCAAGGCCACTCAAGAGCTCTTCTGCTGGTTCTTCAGGCCTTTCATCCTCTTTTCTCTCCAGGACCTCTCAAGGTTTTCACAGACAATACCACAGTGATGTGGTACATCAACAAACAAGGAGGAACAAGATCTTGTCTTCTATGCTGGTTGGCACTCCTAGTACAGGATCTTGCTATCAAGTATAAAGTGACTCTTTAGGTAGTTTATATCTCTTACAGTCAAAACATTGTGGCAGATACTCCAAGCAGGTCCTTAACTCAGTTCCATGAATGGATGCTTCACAGGGATGTGTTTCTGGACATTATCCACCAGTGTGGTACTCCTCAAGTGGATCTTTTTGCCTCCCCTCTTTTGCCAGAGTCCCAGGTCCTCTGGTATGGAAGGTGGATGCCCTCTCATTTTCTTGGAAGTGGATGTTTCTTCATGCATTCCTTCCCCTTCCTCTCATTCCAAAAGTCCTGTTCAAAATTCAACAGGATGCTCCAAAAATCTTGTTGGTGACTCCCTTTTGGCTGCAACAGCACTGGTTTCCTCTATGTCTGCATCTAGCAAAGGGCAGTTATCATAAGTTACCTCACAGGATGGATCTAATCACAAAAGACAAGGGATCTATCATCCATCCCCTCCTATCCACACTTCAACTGACACTGTGGGTGATAGGATTTTGATTCCTCACAGACACTTATTTTCAGGGGACGTGCTACAATTCCTGCAGGAGGCCAGGAAACCTATGAAACCTATTACTAGGAAATCCTACTTATCCAAATGGAAGAGGTTTTTTATTTGCTGTTTTTCTCACAACCTGGACCCACTTACTGTAGAAGTTCCTTTGGTTCTCTCTTATTTGTGTGAGTTGCTCAATAATGATTTGGCCTATTCCTCTATTAAGGCCCACTTTATAAGCTATCGCTGCTTGTTTGACTTTTTCTCTTCCTACAGCTTCTAGATTTGAGAGGAAACAATTTCTTTAAGGCATCCTTAATATTAGGCCTTCCAGGAAGCCTGTTCCTCCTTCCTGAAATCTTAATTTTGTTTTGGAGAAGTCGACTCAGGCTCCTTTTGAGACTGCTACTTCAGTCTCCTTGCATCATAGTTCCTGGAAGACTGTTCTTTTGTTAGCTCTTACTTCTGCCAGATGGGCTTCCGAATTGCAGGCCCTTATGTCTTGTCCTCCTTTTTTGATCTTTCATGAGGACAGAGTGTTTTTGCGCACTAACCCTTCTTTTATGCCTAAGGTGGTTAATGAGCTGTCACTTAACCAGTCTATTAATCTGCCTACTTTTTCCCCTCTCCACAAGATGACAGTGAGAGATGCTGCATACTTTGGATGTGCATAGGCAACTCAGGGTTTATTTGGGTAGGACTAGGGCTATTAGAAAATCAGATCAGTTATTTGCTTCTTTTCATCCTAGATCTTTGGGACTTGCTGTATCCAAGCAAACTATTTATTCTTGGATTTTTAAGGCTATTTCCTTTTGTTACACTTTTCATGGCAAGAGCCTTCATTCTTCAGTTAAGGCTCACTTTATTAGAGCTGTGGCTTCTTCTGGTGTGTTTTTTTCATGGGCTTAGATACTAATTCTATTCTTGAAGCAGGTACCTAGACTTCTGTGCATACCTTTACAAGCACTACAAGTTAGATGGTATCTGTAGAGCTAGGGGCTGGCTTTGCTAGTGCCATTCTTCATGGATTTTTAGAGGACTCTTCTGCTCCCCCTCCCAGTTTCCTCTTGAGCTTTGGCACTCTCACATATGGTAATGTACACTGCAGCAGTGAATATAAGAACATAGTACAGTTGTGCAAAATCTTACCATAACAGTAAATGTCCTTGCCTTCATTACTGCAGTATTTGCTCCCTCTCCCCTTAGTCTCTTGCCTTCCTGGATGTGCAGATTACCTCTTGGGTTCCCTGGACTGGTGTTCCTACTGGGGGAATCAGTTCTGTTTATGGTAGGCCTGAATGTCACCTTTATGCCCTATGCAATGCAAAGAGCACTTGCGTGATGTTCAGCATACATTTTAAATAAGCAACAAGTAGTCTTTGGTAGACTGGCTGAATGTTTAGGCTTCTGTGGCAAGGAATCCCATATGGTAATGAACAGTGCAGTGAAGGCAAGGACCTCTACCGTTATGGTAAGATTTTACACAGCTGTCCTTTACTTTATTATTAATTTTATTTACTGACATTTGTTGACCGGAAAAGTCCACTGGGTAAAAAAAAAAAAAAAAAAAATTTTTAGTGGAGGCCCGGGGAGAAAAGCTTCACAGTATATTACAACATATTCTATAAAAACATAACAAACAAGGATACATGTATAAAAGCAGAGAGAAGCACTGCAGTACAGTACTGAGTTACATTACTAATCTTTTTGCATCGCAGCAAATATAACACATTAATCAATGATACATATATGTAAGCAGAGATTTGCAAAACAGTATAATACATAGTTTAAATTACTAATCTATGAACATTACACAGAATTGGTAAGAAGCTGCATGTGTAGCTTAGTGTGGATATTCAATATTACTATATGTAGTGTGTGTCTGAAAGAACTGCTTAATGAGCACAAGGCTGAAATATGTTTAGGACCTACCATTATAACCTTTCTTAATAGGAATTAGTTAAGGGGTGGTTTTAAGGAGGCTTGTTTATTTGACAGTGGCAGGAGGGATTGTTTAGGTAATGCAGTTATAATGCTGATTTAAAAGTTTTTGTACTATCATTTTGAGTTATATCTGAGAGTAAGGCATTCCAATATTTAGCAATGCTATGGGAGTACATTGTCCAGCTCTTTTGTTGGATTTGATAACAGTTAATAGTTGTTTGCCTGAGGACCTTAGTGCTCTTGAGGGAGTATATGTTTGTAGGATGGATCCGAGTGCAGGGAAAGAGTTGGGTTTGAAAATTAGTTTGTGGGCTAAAGTTAGTTGGGTATAGACGAGATGGTGTGAGAACTCGAGCCAGTTCAGTTCTCTAGTAGTATGGCAATGGTGTGTGCGGTTGGGCTTTCCTGAGTCAAATTTAGCTATTACATAATAGCAAGATTCTAGTTTATTACTAAGGGTTGAGTGGAGATTAGTAAAAATGGCACAAGCATATAGGAGGGAAGGGATGAGTAAGGTACTGGCAAGTTTTCTTTTGTATGGTTGTTAAAGTTTATGATGATAAAGTCTGTCTAATTTAAAGTGTGTTTTTTTTTTATTGCATTGAGAATGTGTGACTTAAAAGTGAGTTTGCCATCTATTGTTATGCCTAGCAATTAAGCCGTTTGCACTATTTCAATTTCTGTATTGTCTTTAGAGAATATTTTAGTCTGTGTCTGGTGGCTTTGAAGAGAATCGTAAAAGTTTAGATTTTTGGGGGGTTTAAAAGAAGCTGTGCATTATTTAGCCAGGATTCAATTGATGTGAAAGCATTTTGTGTAACTGTAAGGAGGTCTGAGAAATTTTTAGAGCTGGATATTATTGTGGAATCATCAGCGTATTGGATGAGTTTACCAAGTTGGGTAGCTTTGTGCTGATCATTGATGAAGGTATTAAAGAGTAGTGGCCCTAATATAGATCCTTGTGGGACTCCTATGTTGTTAGCTTGATAGTCAGATTGAACACTTTGCCATCTTACAGATTGTTTCCTATTGTTTAGGTAGGAGGTAAACCAGCTGAGTGCATTAGTGGAGCATCCTAGTTTTGATAGTTGGCTTAGTAGTTTACTATGAGATACTGTGTCAAAAGCCTTAGATAGGCCCAGTAAAATTACTGAGGTAGGGTGACCAGCACTCAAGGCTTTGTGAATAGTATCGGTGAATGGCAGCAGGGCTGTGATGGTGCTATGTCCTGGACGGAACCCATGTTGGGTGGGGGCAAGGAGAGTGTTGTCAGAAAGGTATTTAAGAAGTTGAGTATGAACACATTTTTCTAAGATTTTAGATAAAGGAGACAGTGTTGAAATAGGGCGGTAGTTTGAGAGGTCATTGGAATTTCCCCCTTTGTGTAATGGTATAATAATAGATTTTTTCCACAACTGGGGGACATAGCATTCAGAAATAGAGTGATTTATAAGTATGCTGACTGGATATGCTATAGCACTTGCTGCTAATTGTAGATATTCTGGGGGGAAGATTATCTGCAGAAAGGTTTCAATTTGTTTAGGAGTCTAAGCATGAAAGAGGTGGGTACAGGCTGTATAGTAAATGAGAGAGCTGAGGAAGTACTAGTTGAGATGTTTAAGGAAAAGGGTCTGTTATTAACAAGTGAAGAATTAGTGGAATATTGTATATTTGCAATTGTGTCTGGAGATGATTCTTTAAATTTTACATTTTTCTCTATTGTATAAAATTGCCTGTTTTGTTACTGAAGCCTTACTCCCTGAGCCTTTGCTGAAAAGTGGGTATCATATCCAAGTTCGACTACCCTGTTCAAAAAAGCAATTAATCAATCAATAGATAAATTTAACTAGTGAAGTGAAATATCAGGGCCAAGTTCAAGTTCTAACCTACTACAAATATACCCAGCTCTATAATCTAGCACCAATTACAAATTTCAAATAAATCATCTCTGCTCTGCTAATGGACCACACTGTCTTTTGCTACACTTCCAGAACAAATATATTACCAATAAATTAAAATTGGTTGTCTAACTGATAACATTTTTGGCATTATTTATGTATTTAATCATCTAGTTATTATGTGTTAACTGGATAACATTATTTTTTTGCCATGGCCCAGGCTACGAGGGCAAGGATACACAGATATTAAGGGCAAGGATAAATAGATATTACAGTATATCTCTGATATGTGTGTGTGTGTGTGTGTGTGTGTGTGTGTGTGTGTGTGTGTGTTTGTGTGTGTGTGTGTGTCTATTTTCTAACAACAAAAAAGAAAATAAAATAACCCAAACTCATTCTGGTGAAATTAAAGCACCAAAGTCATTGCAAAGAGGTAATTACTCCCACATCACCAGAATCTCTAAATGTAGTAACTTTGAGATTGTATAACAAGCCAACAACATGGCATACAGAGATAAAGCTCTGACTATGACGCAGGTTTAAGTAGAGACTCGAGCATCTAAGGCACCGGCAGGGGAGGATGGCAGCACTTGTTCTGGGAAGGAAGTTGGGATGGGTGTGTACATTGGCTAAGCATCTGATGTCATTTTAAGGGAATCCAGTATCTGTTTGCCTGGGATGACATGATCGACAGACCACGATGCCTTGCCAAAGACGGCCTGCACCTGTCGCCCTTGGCATTCCGGATACTGGCAAAGGCTCTTGCCACCCCTATAGTGCCTTTTTTTAGGCAAGGTTCAAATGCCAAATTCACCACTATAACAGGTACAAGCAAGCAAAATCTGAGGGTAATGCTACTCAATCCTAGAAGTCTAAACCTCAAAATGCACTCACTTGAGGCACTCCTTAAAATGGAGAACATCGACATCTGTGCAGTGACAGAGACCTGGTTCAAAGCTCCAGAGAGCACCCCTGCATTACCAGGCTATAATTCATACCACACCTTTTGGCCACCTAAACCGGACAGAAAGACTAAAGGCGGAGGCGTGTCCATATTCATTAAAGATGTCCACACCTCCAAGCTAGCTGCTCAGCATAATGCATCCGAGATTATCCAAGTGCAACTAACTCTGGGCAAGACAGCAATCCAAATTGTAGCTTGCTACAAACCCCCCACCATGCCCCGGGATTCCCACTCCTCTTTTTTTGATACACTGGAAAATATTAGGGTACAACCCAACAGCCTAATAATGGGTGATTTCAACTACCCCAACATTAACTGGGAAAACGACTCATGTACCAACTCTTTTGTGCAACGTTTTCTGGAATTCATAAATTCCAACTCCTTGGATCAACTTATCCACACCCCCATCAGGGGCAGCAATATCCTAGACCTGGTCATTACCAACATGGGTGACTGGTGTTCCACACCAGAGGTCAATTCCTCATTGGTCAGCTCCAACCACAAGCTAATCACCCAAGACATCCACATCCCGCCTCCACCCCCCATAAGGGAAACAACTGTAAAAAATTGCCAACTTCATGCTTCTTAAGACAGAAGTTGCAAACTTCACGACACCCATGCAGATGGACAACAGAGGTAGGACTGCTGAATCCTACACAAATACACTTTATAAGCACTTTACACGAGTGCATGGATCTTGCTATCCCTAACAGAACCAAGATGTTATCCTCCAAAAAAAGGAAGCCAATTTGGTGGTCTTCTGCCATAAACAAACTCTACAACAGAAGAAAGAAACTGTTGCAAAAAAAAGAGTAAAATCCCATGATTGGAGGAATTCCCTGGTTAGCCTCAGTAAGAAGCTGAGATCCCTCATAAAATCCTCCAAAGCTAGTTATGAAAACAAAATCACCACTGATTCTAAAGATAACCACAAAGCATTCTATAGCTATGTCAAGAATCTAAATGGCAACACTCAGATCTGCTCTGAGTTACACCACAATGGCACTAAATATACAGAACCAACAGATATTGCCAACATCCTGGCAGATAGGTTCAGTGCTAACTTTACCCCCCTCTCACCCCCTAAAGGGCCTAACTTTATACCGGAAAAATGCAAAGTTCCTGTAATCTCATAAACAAAGACATTGGTAATCTCCAAACTCTGGACCCCACACAGTTTGGGTTTGTAAAAGGCAGATCATGTCTCCTAAACCTGATAGACTTCTTTGAAGCAGTCACCAAAGCCATAGATGAGGGTAAGGTGGTTCACACAGCCTATCTAGATCTCGCCAGGACTTTTGACACCATTCCCCACTCTGTAATTATAGATAAACTCATTAAACTAGGTATAAATTCCTATGTCACAAGATGGGTTGCCAAGTGGATTACTGACAGAACCCACACTGTGAAAGTAGCAGACTCCAAATCTAACTTCAGACCAGTGACAAGTGGAGTACCACAAGGTTCAGTCCTGGGTCTTTTCCTGTTTGGTATCTACTTTTCTGAAGTACAGACTAACACAGAAGGTCTTTGGCTGCAAACTAGGAGCCATAATCGAAACTCCTAACGATGTGGACATCCTACAAAAGGGCCTCACTGAGATAGATGCCTGGTGTCAAAGCCACGGCCTCAAGCTCAATGCCAAAAAGTGCACTGTCATCCCCTTTGGTAAAAGCTCTGTACCCATGAACTACCACATAGGCAATAGTCTACTTAACACTGAATGTGTGATAAGAGACCTTGGGACACAGGTGGAGAGTAGTCTCTCCTTTGAAAATCACATCACTACAGTGCTCAGGAAATCCTTCTAAGTGGCACACCTCATCACAAAAGGTTTCTCATCCAGAAAAAAAGAGGTCATTGTTCCCCTCTACTCATCACTCATTAGACCTATTATAGAGTACAACGCCCCTTTTGGTATGTACCTCACAAGACATCTACAACAACTGGAAAGGCCGCAGAAATACCTCACAAAGAGGATTACTGGCCTCAAACAGATGCCCTACGCAGACTGTCTCAAAAAACTCCAGCTTTACTCTGTTGCATATCCCTTACTCAGATGCAATCTCTGCCTAACATTCAAAGCTATGTCAAACCCAGAGCTGTTGGACATGCTCCACTTAAAGAAATCTCAATCCCTCCGAGCTACACGCTCTAGGGACATAAACTTTGTCACCACAATAAACAGGACATGCTGGAAGGATAGATGCTTGTCCCAGAGACTTCCCATACTCTGGAACAGACTACATATCTAATTAGCACTCCAAGAAAAATCTTGATGATTGGATGGGAAATAGGAAATTCAGCCCGGGGATCACATCTGTGGCTCTGCTTAACAGGGGCACAGGAAAATAATTTTCTTGGGTGGCGAAAGCCAGGGTACCTTTTTGGCTAGGCTTATATAGGCCCTAGGGCCAATAGCCTAGTACCTACCTATGAACATGGAGTATACAAAACAGGTAGATTTCTCTGGCAGAGGCTGGGGAGACAACTGTGCAGTGCTTCCTAGTGTAGACAGAAAGGCTTGCCAATGTCATCTCCTTGTGGAAGTGAGGAACATCTCAGCATGGTCCATCAACTGCACGTTTGACCTATACAATACTGCCATGGATGTGTGGGGTGGCAGGAAAATAGGAAAACCTCCCTGAAGCAGTCCTTACTGCTAATGTTCTACAATCTTGCTATAAGAAGCACACATATTACCATATGACCCAGGCCAATTAAAAAAAAAACAAAATAAAAAAAAATAGCGTTTTTACAGTGGGAAGGACTCCCTGTACCTCCACAACCCTGCATCTTTAAACATACTAACTTCAAAATCTCCCAATAGTGGAAATAAGGGGATATTTCCATTCCCTGACTGTTATGCAATCTAACTCTAACAAGCATACATGTTTCATTCAAACTAAACATAACTGAATTCTTGCTTCAACAAAACAAAGTCAAATACAGTGATCATGCATATTTCAGTGTACCCGTGATTGATTGTTTTTCCCCCCTATTTTTGATATACTACATGTGTCATCTAGAGACTTTGTGTGTGTTATACCTAGCAAACGAGATTCTTTTAAAGTGTATATTGTCTTAAACTGCTCAAATTAACTATGTTCTCTCTGCATTTCATTGCATATGGTTTTGGTGAATGCAATCTAAATGCATTCTGCTTATATCAAATTAAATCACTGATCCTGCTTTTCTTCTTCAGATCACAAGCTTCCTAAAGTGAAAACTAACAGTTCACATAATTTGGGTGAATGCATTCTGATTTCATTTTCCTGATATTTAATTAATTTACTGATCCTGTTTTATTAATACAGATTAAATCAGAAATTAGCTATATTCAGGGTTTAGGCAAATTAATTATTTCCAGCTTTGTTATGATATTTTTACTGCATTAAGGTCCTGCCACTGACCCTACTTTTTAATTGCTCCATCTTTTTTTTCTGATTATCTAATCATTATTCTTCTTCCAGTGCACTATCTGCTGCCTCTGACAGCTATTTGATCTGCTTTGAAATGTACTACTTAAAAGTTCTGAAGCTTGCAGTGTAGTTAGTGTCTGTCCTACTTAGTTGTAACTTCCTTAGGTTCTGTTTTTCACAGCTGCAGCTAGAAACTAAGCCTGCCCCTAACACATAGTCTGCCTACCTGCAAGCTTACTTTGTTATAAAGATGGTCTTGCTCCCACATGTGCATCAGGTGTTTATAGGATGACAACCATGCTTCAGAGTAAAGTTCAGGGATGCTTTGATTCTGTGGTGAATGCTTGCAGGTTGGGGTTTTGACTCCCCCCCCCCCCCAAACTATACATTAAATAAAGGTGTAGTAATTTAGACACATCCATAAGTGATCTAATCTAATCATCTGGTTCTTCATGAGTGTGTCATCCTGGCACACTCCTTTGCCTAGTTCCATCCTTACTCTGAAGTTGTACATAGGTTTGCTCTCTTATTGACACACCCCTCCTTTACTCATCCGTTTTGTTTTGTGTAATTATGACCACCCTCTCCTTTTTTACAAGCTCTCTGCATTCTCATCTGAAGGATTAGCTAGCTGTTGATGTCATAATCGTTCTCCTATTACTGAGTCCCTTCCCAGGCACTTGTACTTTAAAGGAACTTTCCTCAGAGGCTAGTAATCTTGATCCTTTTGTGCTTACATGAAAGCCAGCCTTGTGTACATACAGTCCTATACTCATATAATGTACACTTTCTTTGAATACTTTCTCTTTTTTTTTCCAATTGTTTTAGCCAAGGTAATAGTTTACACAGGTTTACACACATAAAATAAAAATATACTTTTCTCAATAACATGACTTAGACCTATTAACTCTAAAATCCTGACATATATGTAGATGTTCTTGTGACTTTTAGAGGTGTTCCACTAGCTACCTCCATCCATTCATTTTCAGCAAGCTCTAGAAAAGCTGGTGAAAATGGAGAATACTGGACTGCTGCAGTATATTTGCATACTACTTAGAATGTTAAGACAGTACCATAGTTTTTCAGATGTGTTTTGCTGCTGTACTATTCTAAACTGTATCAATGATAGCGTCTTATGAAAACTTGAGGAGTGGAAATTCTAAAAACAAGTAAAAAAAACAAAAACCCTATGTATACTGTCCTGAAGTACACTGGAATAATACTAGTGACCCCGGGAACCCAAAAATTAAAACATCTTGCAATCCTTCTGAAGCAAGTTATACTGCTTACCTCCCAAACTGAGCATAAAACATTTTTACAACTGTCCAGTTTTGCAGAACATTCCTGACTATACATCACATTTTTGCCTTGTCCCCATTTTTTATTTTTTGCTTATTTTGTACAATCATGGGGATTAGTCAGTCAGTACTGCCAAACTTTTGAGTTTCACAGTTATAATAAGTAAAATGTAAACCGACGCAAAACCTGTTGTTCTACCTACTTTTTAAGGTCCGTGACTCTGCCTCATATTTTACCTCAACCCTTGGAAAATGTCTGAGTTTCTAGTAAATCTCAAAGGATTACATATCAGCACTGCATCTCTTATCTCTAGGCTTCAAACACTGAAAAAATAACATTTTATGGATAAATCTCACGAAGAACAGAAAACCACTGTTCTACTCTTTAAACACTGGGAGGCTACCAATCAACCTCAGTGTAATTATTTTCACTTGTACTCTTATCTACAAGCTTCTTAGACTACTTCTCAACCTGTAAGGGCAAGACATTTCGACAAAGCAAAACATAATGGGGAACAAAGGCCCAAAATCAGGGACAGATTTTAAATATTGCTCTTAAACTTAAACAAATTGGTAGAATAACATGTTTTGTGTTAGCATGCATTTTCGGAACAGTATGAAGTCAAACTCAAATGTACACCATTATTTAGTGACTTAATCCTAAGTGATTTGCCTGAAAATCATTGCTTTTATAAGGAACAGACTAAAAATGTGAGGTGAATATCTGGATGGTGAATACTACTCAACCTCTTAGCACAAGAAATCTAAACAAGTTTAAAATAATAGGGGGACAAAGACCCAAAATAGGGACATAGGTTGATACAAGGATATCAGCCCTAGGGCCTGTACAAGCCTAGCCATAACCATTCCCTGGCTATTTCTTCCCACAATATTTACTTCCCTGGACTCCTGTCTAGCAGGGCGACTGACATGATCCCCGGGGTAAATTTCTTATCTTCCATCCAGTCATCAAGGTTCCTTTTGAAGAGGGCCAAGGAGGTGCTCTGCTTGACATGTATGGGCAGCCTATTCCAGAGTATGGGGAATCTCTGGTCCAGGAACCTATCCCTCCAGCATGTTTTGTTCATTGTGATGACAAGGTTTAGGTCCCTGGAGCATGTGGCTCTGATGGGCTGGGATTTCTTTAAATGTAGCATGTCCAACAGCTCTGGGTTTGACATGGCCTTGTATGTTAAGCAGAGATCGCCTCTGAGTAGACGATATGCAACAGAGTATAGCTGGAGTTTTTTTAGTCGGTCAGTATAGGGCATCTGCTTTAGGCCTGTGATTCTTTCAGTGGGTTGTTTCTGTGGCCTTTCCAGTTGTTGCAGATGTCTTGTGAGGTACAGGGCGTTGTACTCTATGATGGGTCTAATGAGGGATGAGTACAGTGGGACAATGACCTCCTTTTTTCTGGATGAAAAGCCCTTAGTAATGAGGTGTGCCACATAGAAGGGTTTCCTGACTGTTGTGGCGATGTGGTTATCGAAGGTGAGACCACTATCCACCTGTGTTCCTAAGTCTCTTATCACACTTTCAGTGTTTAGTGTACAGCCACCTATGTGGTAATTAATGGGTACATGTTTTTTCCCAAAGGGGATAACTATACACTTCTTGGCATTGAGCTTGAGCCCATGGCTCCGGCACCAAGCATCTGTTTCTGTAAGGCACTTTTGCAGAATATCCACATCATTTGGGGATTCAATAATGGCTCCCAGTTTGCAGTCATCTGCAGAGTTTGTTAGCCAGAGTCCCTTAGTGTTGGCCTGTACTTCAGAGAAGTAGATGCCAAACAAGAGCGGCCCCAGGACTAAACCCTGAGGTACTCCACTTGTCACTTGTCTGGAGCTGGATTTGGAGTTGGCTACTTTTACAGTGCGGGTTCTGTCAGTAAGCCAGTTCACAACCCATCGAGTGACATATGGATTTATGCCCAGCTTCGTAAGTTTATCTATGATTCCAGAGTGGGGAATGGTGTCAAAGGCTTGGCGAGGTCCAGATAGGCTGTGTGGACCACCTTACCCTCGTCCACGGCTCTGGAGACTGATTCAAAGAAGTCAATCAGGTTCAGGAGACACGATCGGCCCTTCACAAACCCAAACTGGGTAGGGTCCTGTGTTTGAAGGTTGCCAATGTCTTTGTTTATAAGTTCCATGATAATACGTTCCATGGCCTTGCAGATCAGGCTCGTTAGACTGATGGGACGGTAGTTCCCAGGATCCAAGGTGGATCCCCCCTTGTGGAGTGGGATAACTGTAGCACTGTGCCATTCACTGGGCTTGAAGCCTGAGGTGAGGCTATGATTAAACATGACACTTAGCTGAGGTGCCAGTTAATTTTGTAGTTCATGTAGTATACAGCCCGGGATGTCATCTGGTCCCATGGATGCTGTATTCTTAGCTTTGGAGAGTGCGTTTTTTTTACCTGTGTGGCTGTGATTACTGGAATTTGGCAATCTTTTGGTATTGAGATGGGCCCTTTAGGTGGTGAGAGGAGGGTGAAGTTGGCATTGAATCGATCTGCAAGGATATTGGCAATGTCCTTGGATCAGTATATTTAATGCCATTCTGTTGTAGCTCAGAGCAGATCTGAGCATTGCCATTTAGATTCTTGACATAGCTATAAAATGCCTTCTGGTTGTCTTTGGAATCTTTGGCAATTTTATTTTCGTAACTAGCTTAGGAGGATTTTATGAGAGATCTCAGCCTCTTACTGAGGCTGGATAAAGAGTTTTTTGCATCCTGGGATTTTCCTCTTTTCTGCAACAGTTTCTTCCTTCTGCTGTATAGTTTGTTTATGGCAGGGGACCACCAGATTGGCTTCCATTTTTTGTAGGAGCGCGTCTTGGTTCTATTTGGGATGGCACGATTTATGCACGAGTGGATGTGCTCATACAGTGCTTTAGTGCAGGATTCGGCAGCTGACCTTTCAGTTCCCGTCTGCATGGGTGTCATGAAGTTCATCACTTCTGACTTGAGTAGCATGAAGTTGGCCTTGGAGAAGTTTTTTACGGATGTTTCCTTAGTGGGGGGTGGGATGTGGATGTCAAAGGTGATTAGCTTATGGTCAGACCTAACCAACGAGGGGGTGACCACTGGTGTGGAGCATCGATTTCCCATGTTGGTAATGACCAGATCTGGGATATTGGAGCCCCTGGTGGGACTATGGATTAGTTTATCCAGGGTGTTGGAATTTATGAATTCCAAGAACCATTGGGCAAAGGTGTTGGTACATGAGTAGTTTTCCCAGTTAATGGCAGGGTAGTTGAAATCACCCAGTATTAAGGTGTTTGGCTGTATCTTAATATTTTCCAGTGTTTAGAGGTTTACCTTTATAAACCCAAATCACAGTGGTGCGATTGCTCATATGAGCGAATCATAACCACGAAAGTCAGAACAGGGACGACTCCATATGTTCGAAAATCAGCAAATTGAAAAGCAGAATCACTGATTTTCGAACATAAATATTTAAAGAAAAAAAAAGTGTAACCCTCCTGCACCTCCCATGTGGGGGGCAAGTCCTCACACCCCCTACTTTAATATTCTAACTCTGAGATCGCACTACAGTGGGGAAAGGGACCATTTTCTGACCCCCCACTACAGTGCAATCCGCCCCACAATGTCGAATGTGCAATGAGCGAATGTCACTGTGCATTCGCTCATTGCACATTCGAACCTTTTTCCGTTCGGCGTTTGCAAACTTTGCAAACAGCCTTTCGGACAATTGCTGGTCACCTGTGTGCAATACGCACACATGAAGGTAAACCATGTTTAGAAAGGTGTAGTGAGAATCTTGGGGCATGGTGGGGGGATATGTTGCAAGCTACAATTTGGATTGCAGTCTTACCTAGTGTTAGTTGCACCTGGAGAATTTCGGATGCATTGGGCAACTAGCCTGAATTTTAATTATTGCTGTTATAAACTTAGAAAGTTGCTAGAATAACAAGATTTGTCTTTGCATTTTTTTTGAGAATATGATGTCTGAAACTGAAAGTTAAGTCATTATTTAGTAACTTCAATCCTCGGCAATTTGCTAGAAAACCACATATTTTATGAGGTATAGACCACAATATGAGGCAAAATATTCTGGGCATTCTACGAAAATCTGGACAGTTGAGAGGCACGGGATGGTCAAGAGGTATGCTTCTCAGTCTTAACTGCTGCCCATCTCGCCAATGAATACTGTCTATATGACCTTTTAATCGCTCTTTATGTTCGTCTTCCTGACCTTTTAATAGCTCTTTACACTCGTCTTCCTCTGACTGCTATGCCTCTGGTAGCAAGGCAATTTCTGACCAGGGCCTGAATCTGAAACACCACTCCAGGCACCATTACAAATCTCCAAACCACCATCAATTCTCAGTGTTAAAGATATATATATATATATATATATATATTATATATATATATATATATATATATATTATATATATATATATATATAAGACCTCTTCTAGTCGTATACTACAACAACAAACTGACTTGACACTCCAGCACTTATGCAGTACAAAGCAGCTTTCTGATGTCAGAGAGGCAGTTAACAAGTTTTTCTTAAGCACATTTAACTGCTGTTAATGCTTAGACTTGCACTGGAGCCTATACACCTTCCAAATGTGTAGAAGCACAACATATTTCATGTCTTTGAAAGCTGTATAAGATTTGCTTCTGTCAAACAGTCATCAAGTAGAAGCTTAAAAAAAGGACAGAGAGAAATTTGGCTTCCTGACGATGTCTCTGTGGAACAGCATAGTGTTTTATGTGATTTCAAAACCCTCTGAAGCTTTTTTCTCTGTAGTACAAAGATTTATGAACAAGTTTCAAATTATAACTAATTATGTGCTATTTGCTTTGTTCTGCCCTCAAGGTGATTTTTTTTCATATTCATGTTTCAAGTACATAACAGGCTGGTTATGATCACACCTGATTACAATCCTCTATATTTTACACAAATCTAAACTCTGCATCTTTTAGAGTCTAAGTAGATGCTCCTCTGCTGCTGCTTCTTCTTTCGGCTGTTCCTGTTAGGGGTCACCACAGAGGATTCTCTTTCCATTTCTTCCTGTCCTCTGCATCTTGTTCTGTCAGACCAACCACCTGCATGTCCTCTCTCACCACATCCATAAATCTTATCATAGGCCTTCCTCTTTTCCTCTTACCTGGCAGCTCCATTATTAGCATCCTTTTCCCAATATACCCAGCATCCCTCCTCAGCATGTCCAAACTAACACAACCTCGCCTCTCTGGCTTTGTCTCCAAACTGTACAATCTGAGCTGACCCTCTAATATACTGATTCCTAATCCTGTCCATCCTCGTCACACCCAATGCAAATCTTAGCATCATTAACTCTGCCACCTCCAGCTCTAACTCCTGTGTTTTTGTTAATGCCACCGTCTCCAACCCATATAACATAGCTGGTCTTACTACCCCCTTATAGGCCTTCCCTTTCACCCTTACTGGTACCCGTCTCTCACAAATCACTACTGACACACTTCTCCACCATACCTGTACTCTCCTTCACCTCTCTTCCACACTCACCATTACGTTGAACTGTTTATCCCAAGTATTTAAATTCATCCAACTTTGTCAGCTCTACTCCCTGCATTCTCGCCATTCCTCTATCCTCTTTCTCATTCACACACATATATTCTGGCTTAGCCCTGCTGACCTTCATTCCTCTCCTCTCTAGAGCATATCTCCACCTCTCCAGGGTCTCCTCAATGTGTTCCATACTCTCACTACAGATCACAATATCATTGCCATGCATTATAGTCCATGGGGACTCCTGTCTGATCTCGTCTGTCAACCTGTCCATCACCATTGCAAATAAGAAAGGACTCAGAGCTGATCTTTGATGTAATCCCAACTCCACCTTAAACGCATCCATCACTCTTACTACAGACCTCACCACTGTCACACTACCCTCATACATATCTGGTACCACTCTTACATACTTTTCTGCCACACCCGCCTTCCTCATACAATATCATAACTCCTCTCTAGGCACCCAGTGATATGCTTGTTCTAAGTCCACAAAGAGACAATGCAACTCCTTCTGACCTTCTCTATACATCTCCATCAACACCCTCAAAGCAAACATCGCATCTGTAGTCCTCTTTCCTGGCATGAAACCATAACTTCTTAACCTAGCTTCCACTGCTCTTTCCCATAACTTCATGCTGTAACTGATCAATTGTATCCCTGTGTAGTTACTACAGCTCTGCACATCACCCTTATTCTTAAAAACTGGTACCAAAACACTTCTTCACTCCTCAGGCATTCTCTCTTTCCAAGATTTCATTAAACAATCTGGTTAAAAACTCCACAATCCTCTACTAATTATAGCAACAGGACTATATGAAGCATTACTTTTTTCATTTGGTGGCACTCCTTTCTCCAATAAAAGCAACCATTTATCTTAGTGTGTATCAAACTGCTTTTATATATATCCAGTTTGCATTATTTAACCACAAAAGACACATTTTTGTTACATTTCATATGCACATTACATTGTTTACTTAAGCAATAACCCATGCCTGGGTGTGGTTAATGCTGGATTTACCCACGGTTGGTGTGGTTTAGTCACGAGGGCGAAGCCCGAGTGGCCAAACAAAGACATCAGTGGGTAAATCCAGCATTACCCACAGCCAGAAGTGGGTTATTGCTATTATACAATGACATTATTTAAGAAAAAAAACCAACTTATTTTTCTTAAATAATGGCATTGTATAATGCCTCTGTGCTGCCCTTCCGCAGCTGTCTGGTATTCTGCAGCAGTTCTGATGTACTGCTCATGTGTATGCTTATGCAGTACATCAGAGCTGTGGGTGGAAGCAACTGAGAAAGCAAGATCTCTGTTTCTTTTTACAAAGTGTCTCGCTATGTTAAAGGAGTTTAACATAGCGAGATAGCTTTTAAAAAAAGCAATGGAGAATCTCTGTTGCTTTTTTTAAAGCTGTCTCGCTATGTTAAACCCATTTAACATAGAGAGACAGCTTTAAAAAAAGCAACGGAGAAAGGAAGATCTCCGTTACTTTTTTTAAAGCTGTCTCGCTATGTTAAAATCAGTGTGCACATTTTGGAATATTAATGGGGGGTCATTGTATAATTGAGTATAACCAACACAGACACTAGATTTTATGATTCCATTGTTCTTAAGTTGAAGGAGTCAAAATATTGTCATGTTCTTTGAAGACATCTTACTTCTACAACTAACAAAAAATGTTTAACTGCCTTATTCTGTCCTTTATGATATGAAGTAAGGTAATATATTAGGAAACATGTAGGGACACATATAACAGTATCGAATTAGTACTGTGAATTCAGCATGTCACAGTCACTTTTTAAGGAAAGAAAGAAAAATTCACCTGTGAGCGCACACACACACACACACACATTATATATATGGTTTCCTATCAAAATGTTGAATCTCAGAACAAAATCTATTTAATTGCCCAAGCTGACATTTCGAATTTGGTCATGTCACTTTTACAGAATGCTGGAAACCATTACCTCGACATCCACATCTGAACTTATTTGAAATGTCAGGAGGTGATATCAGACCTTCAGGCACTTGTGCTGAAGCTGCCATAGGAATTATACATCTACAGCACAAATTTTTACAGTTTTACAGGGAGGCAAGCCCCCTGCTCCCCCCACACCCACTGCATATTATATATTCCAACTCTGAGATCGCGCAACAGTGAGGAAAAGGGTAAATTTCCCGAGCCCCACTGTAGTGCGATCTGTTATCAGAAAGTCGATTCCACATTAGCGATTGCACACAACCATTCACTAATGAGGATTCAAACATTTCTGAATCAGCATTACGGAAACTGGAAAACACGCATTTGGCCATCCCAGTTTTGCATAGGTGCTGTTCCACATTTTGACAGTAAACCTATATATACTTACTTATATACTGTATAGACTAAGGGCATTTTTAAAACAGCAATGTAAAAGGACTTGCACTTTAAACTCCTTAAAATTCTGGTTCTACCTTAACAGTGTTGTGTTTGCTAGGGACACAGGGAGATAAGGTCAGAAAGTTTTTGTGTCACCCAATAGTCTTACAAAAGTTGCATTTATTTTCACTTGAAGAATACAGCACATATTCAACCATTTACATTTCTGCTGAAAAATATGCAAAATGTTATTTCCAGTGTGCAAACTGTACAGGAAATGTACTCCTAAATTATGCTAGTGCTGGTTAACTTCTGCCTTAATAGTTTGCTAAACAGCATTCCATTTTCTTCCTGGGTCACAATGAAAGGAGAAGAATGACCAGCAGGCTGAATTACAAGGAAAACAGAAGAATGACAAAGAAGTTAAGGTCAAGTTTTTGATGCTGCCATAATGATTTGAAAATA
This sequence comes from Protopterus annectens, assembly GCF_019279795.1. Taxonomy (NCBI): domain Eukaryota; kingdom Metazoa; phylum Chordata; order Ceratodontiformes; family Protopteridae; genus Protopterus; species Protopterus annectens. The sequence goes on from NC_056745.1 coordinate 1,190,772,785, forward strand.
GCAACTCACTGAGGGTCAGTACATTCATTTCCACTAACCTTCATTCAAGGATTCTCAGCAAGGTTAAAGCAAAACTACAACTATTCTCCAGTATGTACATGCTACCTGATCAGAAATTGGAGTGGCAGGAAATGTAAATGTCAAAAAGTGTGTTTTATTTATTTATTATTTGACTTTTGATGACTGGGAATGTCTGACTAAGCATAAGCCCTTTTTCAACAGAGGCCCAGGGAGAAAAGCGCCAATACAGAACACATTAAAAGATAAAAAAAGTCAAACTAGTAGAGGCTTTAAATGCACTGAAAGACAATCATTAGTCTACAGAACATAGATAGGTATACTATAAAGACTAACATTGCAAATCATTAAAAAAATGAACAGTTAGGATGAGTACACAGAAAGAGAAGAAGTAAAGTACAGGAGGAACAGAAAGAAGATGAATATAAGAAAGGTAGAAACAAGCCCAGTGATGCAGAAATAACAGAAGGGATACAAATACAATGGTGTAAAAAATAAGATAAGAGATATAAGCTAGTAGAGTAATAGAGCAAGTTGTTAAAGAGAACAATGAGAATGAGGGAAGGTTAATACAAGAGAGAGATGAGTTATGTTGGGGTTTTACAGGGACAGGTCCAAGAGTTAAAACTCCACTGTCAATCATGAGTGGACAGGTGGCGACCCCTAACTTGCAAAAGTCGAAAGAAGAAGATATAATTCTGATGGACAAAGGTAGTTTGTTCCAAGACTGAGCAATATAGTTGCTATACAGATGTTGACCAAGTATTCTTTTGGGCTTACAGATTCCCAAGGATAGTTGGTCACACCTCTGATGGGACCTAGTAGGCGTATAGAGTGAGATGAGGGAAGAGATGCCAGGGCAAGAAGTAGGCTTGTTAAGGATGGAGTGAAGGTTAAGCAGTTGAAGAAGTACAAGATGATTGGGGGATCTCCAACCAATTAAGAGATTTGAGAGAGAGAGAGAAACAGTGGTGTGAGTTGAAGGGCTGGTTTGCAGCAAACCTTGCTACTTTATTGGAAGTGGTTCGAGCTTAGATTTTAGAGGACTGTAGATTAGGTAAAATCTGTGAGTCATAAAAATGAAGGGGAGAAGAAGGTAGGCATATGTTAGAGAGAGTCTGGAATCTTTGTTGAGGAATTTCTTATTTCTGAAAAGTAAGCTAAGTTTTTGGAGAGTTATTTATGCATTGATGGATATGCAGGTCAAATTTAAGTTGATCATCAATGATAACACCCTGGAGTTTGGTGTGATTTTTCACATTAATAACAGTACTTTAAGAAATGTGATAGAAAAAGTAGGTTTAAGATGAGAGAGATTTTAGGAGGAATGGGAGAAATTTAGTTTTTTTTTTTAGATTGAGTATGAGATGGTTATCAATAAGACAGTTTTCAACAGAGTTTCAAAGAATTTTGGGTTATGCTGTGTAGGTCAAGCGGATTAACAGAAGTGGAGATAATTGTGGGGTCATCAGCATATTGTAAGAGAAAAGAAGCAGTGTGTCTGAAATTTGTAAAGATGTTAAATAATAAAGGGCCTAGAACAGAGCCTTGAGAAACACCCACCTTGATGGGGAGAAAAGGAGAAGAGGAAGAGAGCCATCTTACAGACTGCTGTCTATTGGAGAGGTAGCTAGAAAACCATGAGATAGATGAATAAGACTGAGATGGAGATCTGAGAGTTTGGAAAGGAGCATAACATGAGAGACTGCATTAAATGCTTTAAAGAGATCAAGAAAGAGGCAGAAAACTAGTTTGTTGTTGTCTCTGGCTTGATGGATCACTTGTGAAAAAGAAAAAAAAGGACAATTGTGCTATGACTTGAGCAGAAACTAGAAGATTTCCTTGAAGGAGGTAGTCCAAGAGTTGCTTGTGAACACATTTTTCTAGTAAATTAGAAAGGAGAGACAAGATAGCTATTGGCCAAAAGTTTGATATTTCAGTAGAGTGACCTTCCTTAAGAACGGGTGTAGTAAAACTGTGTCCAGATTGTGGGGACAGTAGATTCACAGACTGAATGGTTAATAAGGATTGAGATGGCAAAGGCTATAGAGTTACAGCAATCTTTAGAAAGAGGGGGAGGTAGATTATCCACAGTAGGAGAGCATGGCTTTATGGCTTTAGTTTACAAAAGAGTGTTTTTATATAGCTAGTGGGAACATGTTTAAGTGAGAAGGAGATTTTCTGATTAGAAGGGGGTGATAGGTGAGATTAGAGGATGAGGTAGTCTGAGTATGTTTACTAATAGAGTCAATAAAACAGGAAATGAGTATGGTGCCAGTTTCCAGAGGAGTATTGTTAGGACAGGGGTTAGGGGTTAGGTGTAGAGGGTTGCCAGGATGAAGGATATTGTACATAGTGTTTCAAAATTTATTAGGGATGCTTTGATGGCTTATCTGGGGTTTTAGATACAAAATTTTCTTATCACTGTTGATTTCGAAGTTCTTTATAAGCTTGGAGATAAATGGGGTCTTTTGTTTTAAGCGAGAGTTTCCAAGCTTTGTCCTTGAGTATAAGTGAATGATTGAATTTAGTCAGCCAGGGTGGAGAGAGAAAATTTAACTCTGATATTCCTAATGAGAGCAAGGGAGTTTAGTATATCAAGAAAAATAAGGTTAAATGTGTATACAGCATCATCTTGGGGTAAGTAAGTTAAGAAACACCAGTTTATGTTAGTGTGTGGTTAAATACATCAGGATTGAAATCAGAGAGGCTACATCAGTATTTATATTTGTGAGACCTAGTTTGTTGAAGGGAGTATCTTTGAATACATGTTGGGGAGTGGTCACTTACAGAATCAGGAAGTTATTTGGGGTGATGATATAGGTCAGGATTAGGTACTAGTTTCCAGTCAATGACAGAGCTAAAATTGGTAGGTTTACTGAGATGAGTGGGTGTAGAGATAAGTTGGGAGAAACCATGTATATTAATACTATAGTTTGGGGAGCTGGAGGTAAAGATTTGCCAATCAATGTTAACATCACCCAGTAAAATAGTTTCATTATGCATGTTGTATGTGAACCAAGACAGAATTTGTTCTAAAATGTGGATGTTACTGCCTGGTGAGATGTCGACAGCAGCAACAGTTAGAGTTTTATGATTCTCAGTTTGCAGTTAACTGGTAAGAGTTGTGCAGGATAAAAATTGGGGGCTAAGGTGGGCAGTGGGGACAGATTAAGTTGGTCTGAGTAAAGTATGGCTATGCCTCCTACTTTTTTATAAAGTCATTGAAGTTGGAAGATGTTATATCCAGCTTTTGTAGCCAGTATGTTGGAATAAATCTATCCTTCTAGACTTCAGATTGCACAATGCCATCCTTAGCTACAAAACATATCAGCATAATATGAGGTCTAAAAGGATGAGGCTTCTTATCTGCTGATGGCTAAAGGCAGTGATCTTTGCAGTGCTGGGCTTATAAATATGATTATTAATAATGCTTACATATGACTTAAGTGACAACTGCATGCTTTTTTTACCCCCTGTGCCTGCCAACCAAAAAGCCTTTGACATCATATCGCATTCATTCCCCACTGGGGCAAAAGTTGTGGTACCCATAATTTCCCCCTGAAGAGAAAGTCACTGTAGCTCATTCATTCCCTGATTAGGCAATAGAGGTCTGTGTTACAGTTGTTAATAAGGCAGCCATTAGGTTATTTTTCTTCTGTCTTTTACCCTTTCCCCACTATTGGCTTTGGCACACACATCACCTCAGGGGCTACTAACACTACCTAAGCAGAAACACTCATGCTTCAATATGCGGTATGCTAGAGCTGCAAAGGTCCTGGCTTGGGTAGTCATGTCCATGCCACTTCTACAACAATGGCCTACCTGTTGGGAAAGTCCTATTCAGCCCAACAAATCTATACAGAAAGGACATATTTACACATAGCCATTTCTGTGCTGCAACCTTGCAGCACACTTTTTGGCTATGATCCCAGTTATCTCCAAAAACATGAATCCAAAGTGCAACATTCATAAAGGTATAGTCTGCAAAACATTGCACAAAGAGGTTAGTTGCAAGCAGATGATTGTGTACCTATTTTAAATAATTCAAAAGCAAAATACAGCACACATTTCTATTCCCACCATGATTACCAGTACACTTCATCAGCTTTTGAGATGGATCTGAAGAATTACAGCACCAAATGATAAAATGCTACATATACATCCAGACTGTTCCTCTCATACCCTGGAAGAGGAACTCTACCTGAAGGCTCAAGATAATACAGTTGTAGGTAAGTATACTTACATTAACAGCAGTTCTTCAGAGAAAGAGCACTGTAATAATAAATCATACCCCTTGTGTTATCCCCTACTACAGCCATAGCAAAAAAGGTCTTATCCTTTAGACAGATGCTCCAAGTCAGATTCCAGCACACTCATGGCATGCTCTGCTCTTCACTGGAAGAGAGGAAAGAAAAAAAAGTCTGCTCTCTTAGTCTGGTACTCCAAACCAGATCTCTACTCCTCCACCACTGACTTTTGTTCTTTTTTTTAAAACTGTTTCAAGCTTAATGTGACATTTGTATTAATTGGCTTGCTACAACTTACTACATGCAAAGCGCCAATGCAGTGAACTGCCTTTTGCACCCACTAACACCTTGCGCCTGGGGAGCCTACCCCCCCTCACCCCCCCACTACACTTCTGCCTTTTCCTTACCTCAATTAATCCACAGCCAGTGTCTTTAGAAGACTTTCAATATCTCCCAAAAGTATTTCATGGATACTTAAGTCAGTGAGCAGCACATCCCCATATATAAGCAAAATGGCTTGGAGATTTTTTAAGATCTCCGAGCCCTTTCAAATCTCCACAGGATTTGAAGTGTAATAATCTTCCACTGTCACAATAACAAATTGCTAATGTTATTATTAACAGTAAAGCAGCATTACAATAAAACTACATCTCTCCTAGCATGACACAGGGAGGACAGCTTTACAGTGACTTCTCCTTGAAAGAGGACTCACCTGTAACTGCTGTTTCTCCTTCAAGGATAGTCACTGTAATACTAAAGCACAACACTTTGGTACAACCCCAAGCAGAATCATAATTCACTGGGAAGTGGAAACATGAAAATCTTTCAGAATATGACAAGCAGCCTTGTAACATCGTGGTGTGGGAGGTGGTTGTTTGGGCATTCCCCATGATGTCCCTGGTGGAGGCAGGAGTTTGTGCAAGGAGTGTGTAGTGTAAGAGGAAATTAAGATAGGAATTTGGCTGATCTTCCACAGAGGTGGAACAAAATATATTTGCTATTGTATGCCCACATACAACAAAGTCTTTCAAGCGAAGGGAGGGAGAGAAAAACAGGGTAGAGCTTAAGGAGAAAAAAAAGCTTTGGCAGATGCAGGACAGCATTGCCACCCCCACTATCAACCCCACGCACCCAAATGCCTTTACAAACCATGTCATCCCCTGTCATGATTAAGAGTAAGGTTGCAGGTAGATAGTGTGACCAGTAGACCCCAGAGGTAAACCTGGATCCACTGGAGATAGCTGACAGAATGAAGCAGGAGCACATAACCTACCTCTCCAAAAAAATGAATAGTCCTGCAGTCCCTGGCAATGTCTCACAAAGAGCTGTTCTTTTTTCTACATTTTTTTCCTAAAAGGAGTTATTTATTTAGAATAACCAAGTAAGCCTATACCTCTCTCTTCAACTTAAAGAAAGTGCTACATAAATCTGTATTATCCCTCTGAGCTCCCATTTACAGTACAGTTTACATTTTTACATGAAGAGCACCTTTCTTGGCTGTCTTTACTGGTAGCAGAATTTTTTTAGAGTTACAGGATTTATTCTATGAACTGTTTATTTAATATTTCATGGCAAAACAGTTGGAAGACAATTCTCTTTTTTTGCTAACTAGTATTAACAGTAATTCCTAGTTGTAGCATTCAATTGCTTCTCCTCTACCAACTTGATAGAACAGGAATAACATAATTTTCTTAGGTTGGCTGTACCAAAAAAAAAAATCACAAATTTAAGTAAGAGTGTTAATAAATTCACAGAAGACTAATCGTTTCTCTATCCTGTAACAAAAAGCTTTACCATCAATAACCATGTTCTTGGTACATATTTAGAGTACTGTATCACCTTTTGAAATCACAGCTTCATGGCACCTTTTAAAGTGTGAGAACAGATGTGAGTGACAGTTTCCTTTATAATATTGTTAGTATTTATGACATTATTTAGTATTTTGCAGCTTTTAGATGATTGTGGCAGTATTGGATAAATATGCATTCATTATGTTAGGTTACTGGAAGCACAAATTGATTTATAATTTACATTCTTCATTATTCCATATAGTATGCGGGCTAAAAGATTTTATCTGATATGTTCTGCATATCCATTTTATTTTATAATTTTCGTTCCAGAGAAGACTATGACAATACTTGATCTTAAGTTAATTGAACAACATTTATATATGTTGTTCATTTACCTTGGTAAGTACTTATGTAGGTTTTACGTAGGCACATTTGAAACTCTGCATTTGTTTCTGAAACATCTCCATCCCTCTGTGCCATAGCCGAGCCAGTGGCACAGAGGGATAAAGCCCTGACAGCCTGGGTTCAGTTAGTGTCTCAGGCCTAAAGAAACAATAAATTAGGCAGACAAATAAACTTAATCTTTGACAATCCAAAAAAAGAAATTAAGACCTTTAGAAATAGCTAAAGGAACATATCTTCTTACATTCTCTCTCTGTAAAAAATTACCATATTAAACATTCAAGTTCTTTTTAATACATTTTAAACTGTTGTTCATGAAAATCTACAATAAAAATTAAAACTCCATCTCCCAGAATGAAATATTTAGTGATCTGAGAATGGACTAGAGAATCAAACCCTGTTGCTGCATCAGTAAAATTTGTGTAACAGTAAAGGATATGATGAAAGAGAAATCATGTTCATTATTATCTTGCCTCAGAGGGAGTCATGAAACTGGATTAGACATATTATAATAAACAGTATGCCTCCTGTAGAGATCATTAGATTCAGGTCACAACAGTCCTGAACATTTTCCTTTTTCTCATGAGGAAAATATACAACATAAAATCATACACAGACAATGCTGATACAACATTAGAACTAAATTCACTATATATTTATCCCTAAAATTGATGTTTTCAAGCATCTGAAATGTTCAGAGACGATAAAAACAGAAAAACTGACAGGAACTGTAAAATGGCACTTAGAAATTCAAGATGCTTTTGCTCTACTGTCTATGCACCTAAAAGCACAACCCAGACATGGTTTACAACAAAATATCCAGACATGTAATCCAAAGAACTTTACAATAATGAGAAAAAAAAAAGAAACTTAAGCGATATAACCTAATACTGATATTTTGTTGTCCCTTTCTCTGGTACCTGGTGGTATAATAACTCATGTTCAAACAACCATTTTAAGTTTTTACCTGTCTTATAAACAAAACTGGGAACTTGTCCAATGTGTTCAAGAATATTAGGATTGCTTTAAAAGATTATCCAATTTTTTTAGTATCATTTTCACTTCCTGACTACCCATACCACAGAGTAGTACCATACTGTTTTGGAAATTTGATTTGCTTTCAGATACTTTATCATGTGTAGCTGACACGCTATTGTTTAGGAGGAGTTTGTATTTATTAGCCCATCCTGATTTTACTTCCTGGACTACTGTCATTAGGTAATCTTGGGGTACCCTCTTTCTTTAAACATGTCTATGACAGTATTTATTTCCATCAAAAAGCTATCCAAATCCGAGCACATCCTAGCTGCTCGTATCAACTGTCCTTTAAAAATGTTTCTCTTTATACGCCTGGGTGGTTACTCTGGTAATCCATTCTCATTCTCATACATTCTCTTATATATATGTTTTTTAAGTCAGAATTGATGCCTTCAGACTTTGGATTTTTTGGATACTATTGGCATTTATATTGGATGTAGCACAGTCGTGTGGGATCAGTTACTTGTTCAGGATGGCTGTTTATATTTTCTGTACAGAGTTGGTAATGACATCAGAAGTAAAAAGATATTTCTTCACAAAAGTGACTACTTTGGTGAGTAGCTTTATGATGGCCCACCTCATCATATTACAAGAAGATAAAATGTATGCACATATCCCTGTAACTAAAATCACCACTTCTGAGAATGCCATGATATACTTTTCCTGAGAACTATGCTAAGTACTTTCAAGGTATCATCAGGAGGTCTACATAGGCACTAGACTGTTCAGGTTAATGCTTTTTATTCCACAAAAATACACGTATGTCAAGTTTTCTAGATGACCAACTCAGTCAATATCAGAATTGCATCTTAAGTATGTTTTTTCTAAACACCTCCATTAATTTATCACTTTTGACATAGGCAAACTTACATTTACATAAAAGTAATCAAACCATATTAATTTATAAACATTCATATATATTTATATATATTTTATTATACACATCACATATGTTGTTATATATCATGTAGTCAAAGCAACATTTCAAAAATTGCTCAATTCCCGCTTTCTCTTAAACCTCAATCCTTATCCAAAACATTTTTCTGCATGTATTGCTCCTACAACTTCCATTATTTTTGTGTAATTTACTCCTACCCTTTTCTAAAGATTCTACTTCCCTTTTTCTTAAAAAAAACTCTGTTACAATATTCACTACTTCATTTTGATTTCTATTTTCTAGTAATTGCATTTTTGGCAGACACCAGAATTAAATTTAACAAGGCCTTACTATGTCAAGGCAATTCAGATCCTGTTATCTCAGCTCAAAAAAACAATTTCATTAGTTACATTAAGTTGCTTGTCTAGTATTCCTAACAGAATACTCTCTAGGGAATTTTTAAACTCTGCCAACTCATTATGCTCCGAGGACATATGCTCCCAGTTACCTCTTTCTTCTCCATTACACTTCCAACATTTGCCATCCAACTGAGGAAAAATTCTCTGGAGTCTGCTTGAGGTATAAAAATAACTATAGCAACACCTAAAGGCAAAAATCCTAAATCTTCTAGATTCTACTACATATTTTGGAGCCATACATAAGTCCTCTCATTGTTTCTTTGTGAACGGCATATCTAATTTCTCTTCCCAGTCTTTTCTGAACTCTTCTGATTGATTCCTATGGTTATAGCTCAATATTTTATATGCTCCACCAACAATCCTTTTTTTAACAGACGCTTCTATTCTAGATTCAATTAAAAACTCGACAAATGCAGGTGTTTTATTTAGGATTCTCCTACACTTTTCTTTGTCTATACTCTGTTATCAATCCCTGTAGGGAAGGCAATCAATAGTCTGGAATCCACATTTCTTCTTGGCCCCTTCCCATTCTATTACCTTTTTCTCTCTCTCTCTCTCTCTAATTAATTGTTCCTAATACACTGGTTCCTTTGCCAGCCTCTGCCGGTGATTTGTAGCCCCCTCTTGTCTATTCACTATACCCCTAATTGGAGTCATCCCTATTAGTGAATCTCCTTTCTTCAGTCTAATGTTGGCTTAGTTGTTAGTATACTTTCTGCTACTTCATGAATATAATATTCCATATGACTTTATTCTCCTTAAGGATCTGCATCATCCAAGATCATATTATTTCCTTATTGCTTGAGTTAGTGCTTTATAATCATCCCTGAATTGCAGCTTTCTACTTGTGTTATGTGTAAGAGCCTTAACTGTGTAATTCTAAAATATCCCTTCAAATCAGGTAATCCAAAACCTCCTTGTTCTATTGGAAATATCTGTGAAACTCTGAAGAAACCACCACCGAGGAGAAATGCATACACACATGTATTGCATAACACACAATAAAATATTAAGTGCTTTCAGCAACTATCGCCTTCATCGGAACACAGAACATCCTCTACAACTTAACTTTTAAATACCCCTCCAAATGAAATTTCCTGCCACATGATATAATTAAGACAGACAGACCTTAATGAACAATAATAATGATGATACCATATTAAACCATAAAAATGCATGAAAAAATATTTTAAACCTGTGAACAATCGAAAAAAATAAAATAAAAAGATAAAATTATTTACACTTGCTCCTATACTGATTTTTGGATAAAACCACTTTATAATTAATATGACTATTTAATCCTGGTGCACTGTAAGCACGGAATAAAATTTGCCAATTCCCCTGTATTCCAATTCAATGTTCCTATTACCATTAAAATCCAATGAAACATAATCTATAACACTGAAAATGAACTTGTTGAACTGATGACACTCCACAGAATGTTTTGGTAGGGCATTATCTCTGTTCTTGGTGGAAATGGCATATTGGTGTTCATAAATTCTCTTTTTTAATGCTCTGTTCATCTTCCCTATGCAAAATGAATCACAGGTGAAACAACACACCATATAAACCTCAAATTGGGCTTTAAACTTGTAAAAAAATGGCATAGGGTACTTTTGCTTGGTTCTGGGATTAACAAAATGAGAACTTTCCAACATGTATTTGCACTGAGTGCGACTGTAACATTTGTAAGTACCCTTCCTTGCAACCACCTGACTTTTATTGCCTTCTCTTTCAAAATACTGTTTGATGTTCTTACCTTTTTATTAATGAAAAGAGGTTTGTTACCTACCATGTCTAAAACCTCCTCACAGGCTTCTAAAATGTTCTAATTATTGTAAATAGCTGCACTATCCAAGGAATGCACCACTGACACAGCTGAAGACCAGTCTTGTGTCATGTCATGAGTCATCCTACTTTCATAGGTTCGACTTCTTACATGTTAGATAATGTTCTGCACTAATTTGGTCGGGTACCCCTACATACAAATCTATCCTGTAAGGCCTCTATAAGAGCGTCTATTTTGTCAACATCATTAGTCAACCTTTTAAGCCTCATCAACTGCCCCTTAATGATGTTATGCTTCATGTAGGTGGGATGCATACTAAATTAATGCAAGTATGCATTGCTAGAAACATTCTTATAGCATATCAGGACTTATAGCAAGTCCAAAATTGAATTCTTGGACTTGGAGGTATACAAGGATATGCAAGAAGGACAGTTAAAGACTATGATATGCTATAAGAATGTTTCTAGCAATGCATACTTACATTACTCTGGTATACATCCCACCTACATGAAGCATAACATCATTAAAGGGTGGTTGGTGAGGCTTAAAAAGTTGACTAATGATATTGACAAAATAGACATTCTTATAAAGGCCTTACAGGATAGATTTGTATGTAGGGGTACCCAACTAAATTAGTGCAGAACATTATCCAACAAGTAAGAAGTTGAACCTATGAAAATAGGACAACTCATGACACGACACAAGACTGGTCTTCAGTTATGTCAATGGCGCACTCCTTGGATAGTGCGGCTATAAAGTGGCTATTCATAATAACTGGAAAATTTTAGAAGCTCGTGAGGAGGTTTTTAGATGTGGTAGGTAACAAACCTCTTTTAATTAATAAAAAAGGTAAGAACATCAAACAGCATTTTGAAAGATAAGACAATAAAAGTCAGGTGGTTTTAAGAAAGGCTACCTACAAATGTTACAATTGCACTTAGCTGAAATACATTTTGGAAAGTTCTCATTTTGTTCATACAAGAACCAAGCAAGAGTACCTTATACCATTTTTCTCATGTGTAAAGTCCAATATGTGGTTTATATGGCCTGTTGTTTTACCTGTGATTCATTTTACATAGGGAAGATGAACTGCATATTTAAAAAACTAATTTATGAACACCAATATGCCAATTCCATCAATTTCAGAGATAATGCCCTATTAAAACATTCTATGGCATGTCATCAGTTCAAGAAATTCATTTTCAGTGTTATAGATTATGTTTCTTTGGATTTTAATGGTGATAGGTGTAATGTCCCCATGCTGGGCCAGTAATGAAAGAGCCTGAATCCTCACCACCGACACTGGAGAGGGATGTTCACTTAGAATACAAATGGATACAACAATCAGTATTTCTGGATGCAGACTTTTCTGCATCAAGCACATGTTCCCTTAAGAGCACACAGGGCACACATTCAGCCTGGGGTCTGGGTGTCTCTGTCTCTCCACAGGTCCCCAATAAGGCTCCCCACTGGCACTGTGAAACCAGTGCTTCATGTCCCTGCCCCAAGTAGCTGACACACACACACACACACACACACACACACACACACACACACACACACACACACACACACACACACACACACACACAAACTTTGAGAGGATGGCATGGATTATCCACTCTACCAACTTTGCCCAAACTATAAGGTAAATTCACTGCCACCAGTCAGTTACTATAATGCCCTTAAAAGCGTATCCAATTATGCTGAGTGAAGTTAATATTAATACAAATGGTAATGTTGACCAAACAGCAAGGCTTTCAAGAGTGGCCAGAGTTATCACCAAATAAATATATGCAAATACTCTCAAAGCTTAAATATTTTTGAAAAAGGTCTAGCCACAATGAAAAGTTTAAATATATGTAATAATAAATTATAAAAGAACAAGAAAATACTAAATATCTATTTACAGTAAACACCAGAGTTTCAGTCGCAGGGAATATTAATAACATGATGGAAGTTTCACATGGTTATAGAAAAAAGTATTTAAGCTAATCTTTCTATCGATTCCTGACTGACTAAAAGAATTACTGTTCCCTAGTTAAGTTACTTATTAAATAGAGTAAGGCAAGATAATGTGGGTTAGTGGTCCTTGTTGTCAGAGCCAAGACAGAATACAGAATGCTGAGAGCAACTCCTACTAATATCTAATTATTATTTTTGGCTTACAGAATGACATCGCACACATCTGGTCATCTGTTTCCCATGTTATCCCCAACCTAGAAGCTGACAGGAATTTAGCACCTATGAGTTACTATAGAGACAGATAGAGCTTTGCTCAGATCTCCTGCAAGTCATGAAACCATAAAACCATTTCGCTCTTCCTACAGGAGCTACCAACTATTCTCTAGAACAGACTTTGCATCTCTGGCTCCATTCAAAACTGTGGGATAACATCTTTATGGCTTAACCTATAAAGTAATTTAATTTCAAGAATGTTTTGCAAAGTCAGGTGGATTAAGATTAACCTCTTCACTTTCAGTATATGCTGTTACAATGTATACATTGAATTCATTTACAATAATATATTTACATTTATTTTCCTTCCAGCAGAGTGCACTGTTGATACATTCTAACATAAGCAAACCTCACAAATACATTTTCAGCTCAAGCATCTGCACAAATCAGTTTGATATACAAATGACATATAATTACTTATAAAATTCCAGCTCGCTGTGATGGCATATGTTACAAATCCACTGCTCTATTTCTCCTGGCATGGCGGGCAGTGCCTCCTATCATCACAAGAGAGACATAAAATTGAATACAGGGAACTTATATGGCAAAATTTATTCCATGCTTACAGTGCACCATGATTAAATAATCATGTTAATTATACAGTGGTTTTATCCAAAAATCAGTATAGCAGCAAGTATAAATCATTTTATATTTTTATTTTTTTAGATTGTTCAAAGGTTTAGAATATTTTTTCATGCATTTTATGGTTCTTTTATTCAAGTCTAATATGGTATATTTATTGTTGTTCATTAAGGTTTGTCTTAACTGTACCATGTGACAGGAAATTTCAATTGAAGGGTATTTACAAGTTCAGTTGTAGAGGATGTTCTGTGGTCTGATGAAGGCAATAGTTGCCAAAAGCACTTAACATTTTATTACGTGTTCTGCAATAAACGCATGTATACATTTCCCTCAGTGGTGTTTTTTTCAGACTTTTGTTTATTTTTTCCACTATCTCGTGGCTTCCCAATATTTTTGTTCTATTGGAAAGATCAACTTATCTCACTTGACTCTTGCCCTCTTCACATTCCAAATAAAATCCTTCAGCTCTTTATTAATTACTATCTACAACTTCTCCTCTGGATGATAAAAATATGTCTGACTTGTGTATAAAATTAAAGGGTCTAAAAACATTTTACTGCTTGTATCTGACACGCCATAGGTAAGAGCTTCCAGATTCTCAGTTTTTGTACTAGCTTTTGCTTAGTCTCTTCCAACATACCTTTAGCTGCCATAACAGAATCCTTTTAAATCCATATTCCTAATACTTTATTTTATCATGTCCCCATAAATATGGGTATTGCTGAACCAATTCATGTGTGGCTACACAATTTATAGCTATAGCCTTATTTTATCTTCATTAATTTTATATCTTGAAAAACACAGAACTGCTTCAGAATGTTCCATAATACTGAGATGCCCCTTTCTGGTTCAATCAGGTACAAAATATCATCATCTGCAAATAAAGCCAACTTTTCTGGAGCACCATACCAATTATAAACTTGAATTTACGAGTCCCTTATTTTCTTTACCAATTGTTGCAAATAGAATGCAAATAACAAAGGGGAAAGAGGACACCCGTGTGTGGTTCTTATGTTCAGACACAATATATCAGAGAGGAATCTTCCCACTTTGATTTTTGCCTCTGATCCCTCATATATCCTTCATAAAATCACAGCTTACTCTATTGAATGCTTTCTCTGAATCAAGACCCATCAACAACAGCCATATTTTCTTACATTCTGCTTCCCTCTGGATTATCACTGGTCTGTTAATGCTATCATATGTTTGCCTCCCTTCCACAAAAGTGCACTGGTCCATATCTATCAATATTGGCATCACATTTGCCATTCCTTTAGCCATTATAGACACAAACACTTTACAATCATGGTTTAAAATTAAAATGGGCCTATATGAAACTGTATCAGGTCTTTACCATCTTTAGGTAGTACAGCCACCATAGCTTTTTTCCAGAATGTCAGTGCTTCCCCTCCTTTTAAAATACTGTTAAACAAAACCTTCCAGATCTTTATCACTTCCTTCCCTCCTGTCTTCCAAACTTCTACCAGAATACCATCTATTCCAGGAGACTTTCTTGCAGATTGGTTAAACATCACCATTTTTATCTTATCTCCTCATATCTTAAATATTATTTGTTGAGCCTCATCTACCTCCAATCTTGGCATACTTCCATAAATATTATCATCTGTGCTTTTCCTTCATTTCTTAGTTCTCTGCTTTACACAAATTTTCATAACATTTCTGAAATATCTCTAATACCTTTACAGGATCTCTCATTATTTTTCTTGTTATATGCTCCCTAAATTTGGCAACAACTCTGTCTACTTTCTGTTGCCTAAGTCACCGTGCCAAAAGTATTTGCGTTCTGGAGTTATCTTTAAAAAAGGTGTTCAAAAGCAATCTTTCTGAACTCATGCATATTATCCAGATATACCCTTATTTTCTCTTTAGCACTTTGCAGCTGTGCCTCTTCTTCTTCTATGAGCATCCCCTTATTTTGTAATACTTTAACTGTTGTCAGTCTCTCTAAATAATTCTTATTACTTCTTAAACAGACCTCTCTTTCCTTTATTTCTACCCTATTTTTAAACTTCACTTTCATTTTATCCCACTCACTAGCTATAACTTCTGGAGTACTTTTTATCTTCTGTAATAACTCTCAAATGATTTCCGCTACCCATTCCTCAAATTCCTCACTTTTTTAACAGGTAGGCGGGGAAATGTCAGTGTCTCATCTTTACTTCATTACTCTGCATTTTTACCTTAGTGATTACTGGAGCATGATCTGAAATCATTATTGAATGTGTGCCAAATTCTCAATTAAATGCACATGTTCCTGTGAAATATAATTTATATCTAATCTAGCCCAGTTATTCTACATCTTGGTGAATACTATGTAAATTCTCTCTGAGTTCCTACCTTTGAATTAACATCTTTCATACCAAATATCTTCATAAATTTATTCAGAAATCTATCCTCTTTTGTTATATTTTCCATTCTAGGCTCCCCCAGATACATCCTTATTGTTGCAAAGCAAATTCCAGTCCCCACCTACAAGCAATATTCCCAGCTGAAAGCTGATCATTTCTCCTATTTTTTTAAGCTCCATAACAGCAGTTTTAGGTGGGATATAAATACATGCAAACTCAAACCTCATCCCATGCTAGTAGCCCAGTTTTACCAAATATGTGCCATTATCATTTTTTGTCCTCTTTCACTACCAGAGCTCCTCTAAAGATTAATAGAAGTACTTTTGTTTACCTTTGTCCCTGATATTCTGTAGAATATCCATCCTGAAATCGCTTCTTTATCAAATTTGCATGCTCACTTCTTTCCAAATAGGTCTCCTGTAGCATTGCTATTTGCATTCTGCATTTCTTAATATAATTATGTATTTTTGCCTTTTTGTCTATACCTATGAGACAATTCACAATCCAAGATAATATGGAAAGTGTTGCCATTGTGGTACGAAGTTGTTACTCCCACCTACTGTACATGGAAGCTTTTTTAAATGTCCATTTTCAGCTTTTGTGATAAATGCATCCATTAATGTTTGGCAGATTAATCCTTTATGCATTTTTTTATTAACAATATTGGAATCTACATCACACTTTATATGACTTTTTTGTGTAAATAAAAACCCTCAAACAAAAAATGCACCACCAGGGCATCACCACAACCTGTTAACTTAATACAAACACACAACTATGTACAACTTTAAATAATGAAGTTTAACCCTCCTAATAGAAACATTTTTGTCAAACTGATAGATGCTAACCCAGGTCATAACTAACCTGAAACCGAGGTTAGCCATGCTAAGATGCATGTTATTGCCTGTGCTTCTACTTACACTAATTGGTGTCTGTTCTTTTTGTTATCTTTATCCCCCCCCCACCACAGATGTGAAAACAACTTGCAAAATTTTAGAAATCATTAACTTTTAGCCTTGAAGATACCACTGTTCTGTCTTTTTCTGCTCTATTCTGAGCTTGTATTCATGGAACTGCAACAGAAAAAAGAAGAATATAGTCATTGGCTGCAGCTTGAAAGACAAGCTGAAACATTTATTGCTAAGGGAAAATGCTTTATTATGTTCTGTATTTTCATATTATTTGTTTCCACTTAAAATTTATTAGATTAAGGCAAAGATCCTAATCTAGACATTATCCTATGCAAAAATAATAAAAAATATATCAGCTCTACATAATAATTTGTAAACATTTACACCCACCCACCTCAACAACCCAAGATTACAGCTTAATAACGTAAATATGCTTTTGTCTAGCTTTTCCTTTCTTGTTGTACTGTAATGCATATATTCCTTAATACCAAAAAGACAGACAGAGATAGAGGAAGAAAAAATATGTTTACTTTAGTAACTTTATCAAATACAAGAACTAAACTACTTTACTAAAAATATGAAATTATTTTGTGAAAAGTTTCATAGAAACACTTTTAAGAACAAAAATTGTTTTACTTATTTACCTTTTCCTTTTTTTCCCTCCCCTCAGATTCATTTCAAACATTAATTACATGAATTGAGGCAAATGCTTTTCAGTTCTCCACAAGTTAAACAAAGTCAACAAAAAAACACTCTTTCTACTTGTTATACAGTCACATTTCACAAATGTGATAGATGCTTTACAGACTCACATCTATTTTCTATTTTTTGTGTTGCTTGTCTTCTTCCTTTTCATCTCTGTCTCCCAACTCCTGATTCAGGTTCATTTCCAAGGTACTCTCAATTCGTTTAGTCAAATCCTGTCCTTTTCTGTGTCTCTCAAGCATTTTACTTTGAAACAGTAGAAAAGGTTTCACTGTGTGCTTTATCATCAGAAGAATGAAAAGCAGAGTTCTCTTCTGCTAGATGTTTCACTTTTTGTTGGACAAACTTGCATTTTCTCCTTAGCCTGTTCTGCATCAAAAAATTACTTTGATTATCCATGAAAAATATTCCAAAGACAGCTAGAAACAGCAGTTTGAATCTCACAACTGCCTCTCAACATTCTCTGACCACTGGAATAATTGTTTTTCTCTTCTGCCTGATGTACATAAAATAATCATTTCCACACTCTTCATCTTCAACTAAAAGTCTTTAACTTTTAATACTTTGTCTTTTAGACACATTTTTGTTAGGCTCAATTACTTCTTCTGATAGGTTTGCATCTTTACTATTAAAGGTCTTAGCTGCTTTCTTATGACTAGATTTGGAGCATACAGATGTCCCCTTTCAATTGACGGTTACTGTTTTTGAATACCAGTCCAGTTGCTTATTTGCACCTTCATAAAATTAATACAATCTGTTCCTTCTAGTATATCTGGTACAGCAAAAAATCTCAGATTCTCCCTATGTGCTCTGTCCTCTAATTCTACCATATTTTGAATCATCTCTTCTTGAATCGTCTCATACTCAGGCAGCTTCTTCTTCATTTCAACCTAAAATGTTTGCAGTTTTATCAGCTAATCTGAATATCTGTTCAAAGCTTTTTCTAGCCTTTTGCTATTTGAGTTGCTATACCCCATCAACGTTTTGTTTATTTTAATGAGCTCTGAGAACATTTGACTTATTTTTTGTCTAGATTACTGGAAGACATATCGTCTACCAAAGCTGGAACTTGAACTGCTTTTTGCTGAAAAGCTACAGGATTCTTCCCAGTTAGTGTTTCCTCTTGACTTTTTCTAGCAGATTTTCTTTCAGGCTCTCTTATTTTTTCTTCCTCTGCTGGGATCCAGGCAGTGTATTTACTAGCCAGTAACTAATTTTACTCAAGCTGCTAATATCACTGGCTGTTGTTTCTCAGTTTCTGTTTTCACACTGAGAGAGTTAAAGTTGAGTTGTTCATCAGTGTGCAGCCATCTCAGAAGCCTTGCATCTTTAGTATGTTATGAAACTAGAGTTAAACATAATAATGTACAATCAAAAGTTTTATTTCCCATGATTTAAAGTTTACAGCAAAAACACAGTTTTACACATAAACTGGTATTCGTACATTTGAGATGTCATCTCCTTGCATTTAGAGCTAGTACCTCATAAAGCATATTGTGTTTGGCTGGTTATCAAAGTGCCTTAGCCAGACTATTTTATACAAAATCTGAATGCATTGTAGTGAAAATGACATCTACAGGCATTGACAAATGCAACAGTTTTTTTTTTCTCCAACATCTCTCAATACTCAAATACAGTCACCCACATTTTGCCCCCAGGGCTCCCTTATATATTTTCCTTCATATACCTCATATCTAGATTTCTTCAGAATACCATCAGAATAAAAAAAATCATTTAAAATACGAGTAGAACTCTAGTAGGTTTTTCACAGCAACAAATATTAACACTATCAAACATATACAGTACTGTTGTGATGTCAAGCTTAAAAGTACCTCATATTTCTGTATAACCCTAAATATTAATGGTTTTCAAATGTGTCATGCAGATTTTCCTCTGCTCTTGAATCTGGGAACATAGACTAAGAATGTTTTTTTTGTAACTGTTTCAGTTTTATTGCATGAAAAGTTTCATAAGAATACATGGAAGCATTCTGGACATACAACTCTTTATACACTGGAGCAAAAATACTCAGAAACAGTCAATAATATGGGCATGATATTTATAAACATGACCACTAGTAGAGTGCGGTAATAAAATAATACCAACCTACTTAAATGGGTGTAAATTTCAAGTGACCCTCTAATCACCTCTGATCATGACTTTGCTACCCTTAAATCCCTATAAAAATGTTATAAACCATGGTAAATATGTCATAGATGCACAAGGGCCCATGTAGCCCAGTTAGCCTTCCTGCTCAGAATAAATATGTAATAGCCTCAGCTCCAATCCAACAGTTTCAAGCTTTTGTTCCAGTGAATGTTTAAAGGCCAGTCTGTCAACAAAGCACAAATTACATCAGAACATGTTGTGCTGAACATTTTTAAGGGTTCCAAAGGCACATCAACTAAGTGGATTCAGTATAAAAACTACAGTTTCTTGGGATCAGCTTTCTGTTGCAGAGGTTGGCTTTCTTTCAATCATGCCAGTGGCCCAGCTTTGCATAAAGTCCCAGGCAAAATGAGGGTTGGCTAGAGGAAAGGAAAGGCTTACTTAAGTGATGGCAAACCTGTGACATGCGTGTCAAAGGTGACATGCCACAACATTTTGGGTGACATACCAGTGTTCACCAACACCCATTTGCTCCATAGTCACCTAACCCAGGGATTCACAGGCAGGTAAGAGCCCTATACCCCATTCATTTTTGCCCAGGAACCCTCCTAAGTGCATTCACTCACAATGAGAATCAGGTGGTGAAGAATGGACCAGTTTTGCTGGTCCTGTGGGGCAGCCTACTTTATCCCCCAGTGGAGCACCCCCTCTCTTTCTGAGCTCCACTACAGCTGCCTCTGAGGGCTCCCTT
This sequence comes from Protopterus annectens, assembly GCF_019279795.1. Lineage (NCBI taxonomy): Eukaryota > Metazoa > Chordata > Ceratodontiformes > Protopteridae > Protopterus > Protopterus annectens. The sequence continues at coordinate 1,190,793,033 of NC_056745.1, forward strand.
GGGTTCACAGTGTTAATGTATATGGACTCAAACTCCACATGGTAGACACCTTGTACTCCCAATAGGTGTCACTCATATGGTCCCAATAGGTGTCACTCATGTGGTGAGCCAGAGTTGCCTCCCTCCTCAAAGATGGGTGAGCAGGCTGTTGGCCACTCATTCCAATACTTTCATGGTAGCTCCTACTGGTTCTTGAGATACTAGTCAAGTGCAAGTCACCTTTGACTAGGTCACGACTTGATCCCTCAATGGTATGAAGTGGCCACTACACTGTTTTAAAATTCTTGATAACACAATGCCTAAGTTATTAATGGACGAAGATGTCATCAACGTGCATTAATCCCAAGTGCACAACAGTTAAACAGGGAAACAGGAGAGTTCCATCAGGTCACATCACTTTCGCTTTAGATCATCAATTATGTTTTAACCATTTACTCATCAGTTATTTCAGGTTGCTTAAAGTATGAATTTGGTAACTACTAAAAATACGTTTTGCCTATTCAGTCACTCAGTGCTTTAACAAATGCACTACACACCAGTCGGCCTATTCAGTGATGGATGGATATATGAGGATCTTTACTTTCTGTAACTCATCTGATTTCCCACAAACACTGAATACTTAAACTGTGACATCAAAGGAAGTTTCATAACCACCTGTGATGTTTAGCAAATACAGCTAACATCATGATAAACACATATAACATCCAACTTCACAGGGTAAGTTCGGAAATATTCTTTTCTAATGGATGTCTTATGCCCCACTGAGCAGGTTTTACAGATCTGTTAAAGTATGGAAACATAAACTAGATACTTGAAGGTAGAAAGGATGGAACCAAATGAATGTATAAAGTAAACAATGATCTTAGGGTGACAAAATACAAAGTAAAACAAAAAATGCTAACATTCTGCTGTAAGTGACTGAAATTTTGGAGCTGGGCATGGATTTACATTCATTAAATGCAGTGTTAGGAATAAAAGACATATGAAGTAAAGGACATAAGAAGTAAAGCATGCCTACTTTCACATTTGACAAACCAGGTATATACTACATAAGAACACTGGCAATAAAGTTTACAGAAGTGCAGAGAAATAACAAAGACTAAGTACTATTAAGAAAAGTGATATTTTGTATCTTCCTGTAATAACAGCTGTCTCCTATGGATGTCTTAGAATCAACATAATGTTTTGTCATACCTGATATATTCTACCATGCTTCAAGAAATGACCTATTGGATGACATTTTCTAGATCTTTTTTTAATGAGCTAATGCACTTCGTAGCCTTTTCTGTTACTGTTGCTGGTTTTGCCTGAATACAAATATCAGCTTATAGAAATATTCTCAGTTAAGGACAATCTACCAAAAAAAGATACTATTACTTACATGTCCTTAATTCTTAAGAAGTTTACCCTGTTATCAATAAAGTGGGGCTATAAAGAAAATATGCTAGGGATAACACTGCAAGCAGCAACTCCCTAGCAGTCTACACAAGACCTGAACAGCAAAACACAATTTGAAGTCTAAAAAAAGCTAACAAAAGAATTAGCAAATCTAAAAGGGGATGATGAATACAATGGAAAAAGTAAGGAGGGATGACCCTGGAAGATACCTTCCTGAAATAAGAAAGAAGCTGATGGTAGAACAGAAATCTAATGTAATCAAACAGAAAGACTATCAACAGTCATTAGGATGTAGCTACTACTGAAAAGAGATGCTGTTAATAATTTTATACATTAACCAACAAAAGAAGACTGTGACAGACATTATCCACTACAGCAAGAAACTAAATGTAAATTTTTAGTGTCAGAGCACAAGTAAACAGAATCTAAGATTTTCTTAGCTGTTTTACAACACTGTACGGCATTTCAGAAAACTATCCAAACCAAGTAATACACCTTTTTAGTTATGATATTCTGTACCACAGTGCAACATGCAATATCATTTTCTACAGAAAACAAGTAGTTACCAAATTATGCCTTTGAATCACTGTGTCAGTAAAACCAGTGTTTTGTTACACATTACTATAACACGCTGAGCCTAATCGATTGAAATCTGTTAAAGCCAGAAACTTGTAGCTTAAACAAGTATTTCTCATAAGAATATTCTTATTTCCCCACAACTAACAGGTAGGGCAGCAACAGGATGTAAAGATGAAAAAGGCAAGCACATAAATTTTGTATGTTTAGATCGTTCCGATAGCCATTACTTTTGCCATGGAATGTCTAAACTAATTTGACTGAACCAATGTGAAATAAAGGCCTTGACTGACAAAAACCTTGCTACACCCCTGTTTTTGACATTTATTTCATAATAACTTTTCAAAAGAAAAACTAAGCAGTTGAGAGTCACTACCTACTATGAAATTCTGAAATGAAGTATTCTATGACTGACATGAGGTAACAATCGTGACAAAAGACAAATTGTGCCCCTTAGACTTGCATCCTCTCTTAAAATTCTCGGCCACTGATATTACCCACTAAAAACACAGCATATCTTATGTACAGCACGCATTTCACTCTCAGTCACAGTATATAGATGCTGTCTGGCCCAACACTTCTTAACTGTTTCTGTCTATGATGTACTAATTCCTGCAGTCTCCTAGTACTCACTTTATCCATTTCAGGCACTCAATGGGCAAAAGATAAACAAAATATCCTTGATATTATGTCAGTATACTGACAAGCACGTAAACCTATGGTCAAAATGAAAGTTCATAAATTCACCTGCAACATCCATTTGTAATGTGGGAGGAAATGAGAACACCCAGTATGAACCTACAATGGAATTTAGACTCCACAAAGATGGCATCCTGGCCAGAATAAGAGAACCAGGTGCTGTGAGTCAGCACTACAAAATGTTGTACCACTTTGACATGGGCATATTCCCATTTTAGGACTGAATACAACTTTCCTGGCAGATCTTATTTTCTGCATTACTGATTTGACAATAAATTTCTCCAGACCTGTAGTCAAAAACATAAAACTGAATGTCTGCTTGTTCATAAGACAAATGACAGAACAGTTTTCGCATCTGAACAACAGCATAAGTAGATGAGAGGCAACAAAAACTCAGTACTAATATGTGTCAGATGTTCCTTGCACAGGGCAAGAAGCCAATAAAACAGGTATTTGTTTAATTTTCCTTTCTTTCAGAAGTGAAATATGTACAGCATAATGATGACGAGCCCGGACATACCAGTTCTGCTCATGCATCCCGTAAAAAAAAGATTTGGGGTTATTTTTTTAAATAAAATATAACTTAAACTGCCTGGCAATAATATAAGGAACACAGCTGCAGGACTAGCATAAATAACCGGATGTGTTCTCTCCTAATAGCTCCACTCATGAATCTTGTCAAAAGGTTTGGGTTCATTTTTTTTTAAATAAAATATTATTTCAGTTGCCTGACAAAACACAAGGAACATCATTCTAGGTCAGACATAAAGCATAGAATGAATGAACACAGACTGGAGAAAAAAAAGCCTGATCTCTCTTCATAAGCACTTCTGTTCTCAACTCTCTTTCCACCCTTTTGGGCAAAAAAGAAGGGGACAATGCACAGTACTTCTCTATTCTGTTAACTGTTGCAACAGAAACCACTAACTCTCCTGAAATTATACCACATTTATTTATTAATTTGACGATTTGATTTTCAGTTACTGCTACATGTTCGGCAAAGGGGGTATATTATATCATCGAACGCTTAATAAAGCCAACAATGAATAATTGAACCCATGTAAATGAAAGCTTACAATCTCGAAAGCTCAGAACAGTGATTTTTTTCCAAGGGAAAAAAATCTCTGCTCCAAAAAAATAAAAAAATAAATAAATAAAAATTGAAATAATACATAGAGTGGGAGGCATCACCCCCCCCCCTACACACCCCCTACTTAAATATACCAACTCCGAGATTGCACTACAGTGCCAAAAACGGCAAAGTAATGGAAGCGGCCAAACAAATTCTTTCCCTGGGAAAGAATTCGCTTAAAAGCTGCTTCGCTATTTTGCCTTTTCGTTATTTTAAGTTTGACTAAGATGCATTCGATAGAATGCGTCTTCAGTCATCTTACAGGAATCCCAGCAAAGATGTATCTTTTCCAAAGATAAAGTGGATGCCCAAATCAATTAAGTAACATATTCTAGTGAACTTCTGTAAGAGAGATGGCTTTTTTCAGTTCAGACTTTTTAAATAATGTTTTTTGTCAAGACTAGTCACTTTTCTTCCATGGTGGTCTACCATCTATGAAAATTCATTTCTGTGCTGTTACACCATCAGAAATGTCAGTCAGCATGTGCTCACTCTTACATAACAGGCACAATACTACTGAATAATTGTAAACAGGCCACATGAAGAGAAAAAGAAAGTAAGGATATTGAAGTATTTTTGAGATATTAAAACACAGAATAGCTGTGTAAAATCTTACCATAACCATAGATATCCTTCTCTTTTATGTTGCAGTATACTTTACATGAGGGATGACTGCCATAAGTGGTCCTAACGTCTGGCCAGTATACAAAAGCCTTTTACCACTGCCGGGTATGTGGGATGTCACACATAGGCCTGCAGACTGGTCATTGGCTATAAAAGTGATGTCCGTATGTACCATCCTCAGAACTGAATGCCCCACTAGGAACACCAGCTTAATGAACCAAAGGAGGTCAACATACATCCACAGAAAAACATCAACCGGGGGAAAGGTGGAAGGGACAGAATACTGCAACATAGAAGAGAAGGGCATCTATAGTTATGGTAAGATTTTTACATTTTTTCTATGTCATCCTTTTCCTATGCTGCAGTATTCTTTACATGAGGGAGAGTACGGTAGCTCATGAAGAAGACAGGGAGGAGGAAAGAGCAGAGGTGCTCTCTAGAAAGCCATGAAGAATGGCTCTAGCAAAGCCAGCTCTGGTTCTGGAGATGCCATCCAACTTGTAATGTTTAGTGAAGCTATAAATGAAGTCCAATTGACTGCTTCCAAAGTAGTAGTAGTAGTATCCAAACCCTTGAAAAAGGCACCAGAAGAGGCAACAGCTCTAGTAGAATGAGCCTTTACAGGGGAAGAGAGAGACTTACCATGAGAAACATAACAAAAGAAATGGCCTTAAAAATCCAAGTAGAAATTGTCTGCTCGGAAACAGGCCTTCCCAGAGCCCTGGGATGAAAAGACACAAAAAGCTGATCTGATTTCTTGACAGACTTAGTTTTAGCCAGATAAAATCTGAGTTGTGTATGCAGACTCAAGGTATGTAGGACCTTCTCACTAGGGGAATGTGGAGAGGGAACAAAGTTGGGCAGATTATTAGACTGATTAAGTGACAACACATTCACAATCTGGGGCATAAATGAAGAACTCGTATGCAGAGAAACACTATCCTTATGAAAAACTAGGAAGGGTGGAAAGGCCATTAAAGCCTGAAGCTCAGACACCCTTCTAGGAGAGGTGATGGCAAGTAATAGCACAGTCTTCTAAGTACAATGTTCCAGAGAAGCTATGGCTACAGGTTCAAAAAGACCCAAGGTGAGTTTTTCCAGAACATAATTTAGATCTCAAGGGGGGGCAGGCTTCCTGGGAGGCCTTATGTAAAGGACAACTCTTAAGAAAAGTTTTACTTCTAATCTAGAAGCCAATGGAGGAGTCAAAGGCTGACAAACAGAAATGGCTGATAAATGTACCTTAACAGAAGAATAAAACAAGCCAGCCTACAGTAGTTCACACAAGTAGGACAGAACCACAGGAATGTTCACTGACAGTGGATCTAAGTTATGGGACAGACACCAGATGGAAAACCTTTTCCATGTTGATGAGTAGAATTTCCTGATACTGGGTTTCCTGGCTTCCTGCAGAACCCTAAGCCCATCCTTAGAAAAGAGGTGTATGAAAGGAATCAAAAATGTATTACTTATAATGTCAGATGTAGAGTTGACAGATGTGGGTGTATGACAGATTCCTTGTCTTGTGTGAGAAGATCCACCCAGTGAGGTAACTTGTGATGACTGCCCTTGGCTAAATGCAGAAGAAGCGGGAACCAATGCTGTCTTTGTCTTGAAGAATCTTCAGCAAGAATTTCTGAATGAGAGGTAAGTGGGGGGGGTGCAAATAGAACCATTCCCTTTCAAGAAACTGAAAGGGCGACCACCTTTCAGAAGAGAGGACCTGGGACTCTGGCAGAAAATTGTGAAGTTGTCTGTTCAAAGGGGTGGCAAAGTGATCGACTTGAGGTGTACCCCAAAGGTGGAGAATGTCCAGAAACACATCCCTGTGAAGCATCCATTCATGTGACTAAGTCATGGACCTGCTGAGTGTGTTTGCTACTACATTCTGATTGGAGGAGATACACATTGCCTGCAGAGTGACCTGATACTGATCTGACAGCTCCCATGCCATGGCAGCTAGCCTGCACAGAAGATATGATTTTGTCTCCCATTTGTTTACATACCAAAATATTGTGATGTTTTGCGTAAACAGTTTTAGGGGTCCTGGAGGTAAAAGAGAATGGAAAGCTTGAAGAGCCAGCAAAAGAGCTTGCATTTCTTTTATGTTAATGTGTTCTTGTCTTTGAGAAGGGGACCAAAGGCCTTAAAACTTTAAATTTGCAAAGGCTGCCCCCCCCCCCCCCAGCCCATGTCTGAGGCATCTGTGAACAGGAATCGAACAGGAAGAGGAGGATGCAAAGGAAGGTCGGGGTTTAGTGGAAATTGTGGAATCCACCAATGTAGCTCTCTCTTTAGACAAGAAAGAATAGGAAGGACAAACTCCAATGGGTGCAGATGCCGTCTCCAAACTGACTTTAGGAACCACTGAAATTTCATCATGTGCAGGTTTACCAGTGGCAACATGGGGATAGTGGATGACATAAATCCCAGCAGTTTGAGAAACTTGCTTGCTGTCAGAGAGTGCAAAGGGAAAAGGTTTTTGAAACAGTCGATAAGAAACAGATCTTTTTGAGGAGGTAGGGTAGCTAACATTACATCTGTCTGTATCCTGCACCCAGACATGGTCCTGGGAAAGGGTGAGGAAGGACTTTTTGAAATTTAGTGTGAAACCAAATCTTTGCAGAAGGGAAATGATGAAAAAAAGATGCTGTTGCAAAGTGTCTGGAAGTGATGCCTGGAGCAGCAGGTCATCCAGATAGGAGAATGCATGTATACCCTGGATTCTGCAGAAAGCAATGACAGATGCCAGGCATTTTGTAAATACTCTTGGTGCTGTAGGGAGACCAAAGGACAAATCAGAGAACTGAAAATGTAAGGAAGCAACAGAAAAACACAGAAATTTCCTGTAAAGAGAATGAATGGGAATATGAAGGCAGGCATCCTTGATGTCCTGGGAGGCCAGAAAAGCCTGTGGAAGGATGACAGGAAACAAAGTCTTTACAGAGAGCATGCAAAAGGATGGAACCTTTACGAAGGTGTTGAGGTGAGAAAGGTCCAGTATGGGTCTCCAAGTGCCATCTTTCCTGGGTACAAGAAACATCCTGGAATAGAAACCTCTCCCCCTTTGGGGCAGTGAAACTTCTTGAATAGTTCCCTGGGATTTCAATGTCTGAAGCACCTCTGGAAAGAAATTAAGTTGTTTTCATTGTGGTTGTTGAATTCTGATGAAGTTAGAGAGTTGTCCAGATCATGAAGTATCCTTTGTGTATAATGGAAAGGACCCAAAAATCTTGAGTTATGCATTCTCAGGGTGGGAGTGAGAGACAGAGATGCTGAGAAAGGGAAATGTGGTAGTCACAGACTACCTGGATGGTCAGGAAAGGACCGCCTCTGGAAAGGTGCAGACTGAGAGGGCTTAGAAGCAGGAGCTTTCCTAGCCATCCTCTTACCTCTAGAAGGAGGAGTGTGAGATTGCTTCCTAACAAAAGCAGTTTGTGCAGGATAACGTCTTTGGAATTTAGGAACTGGAGACACAAAAATGTGCCTTAAATCCTGTAACTCCTTCCCTTTCTCCAGCAGTGACTTGAACAATTTAGCTGCAGCAGTCCCAAATAAGGCATTATTGTCTAAAGGGGCATCCATAATCTTAGCCTTGAAATCATCAGGGAGTAGCTGAAGCCTCAACCAACAATACCTTTAAGAGCATGGAGCAGCAGCTCTGGAAGATCCTTCAGCTGCATCATAGCTGCATTTAATGGAATGATGGGTCACCTGTGAAGAAGCCCCCGGAATAGAACTGAGCTGAGACTTAACTTCCAAATCTGGAAGGTCAGAAAGAAGCTGAGTAGTCTGAGAAAGAACAGTCAAGGCATACTTAGTCATATGGGTCTGGTAGTTGATAGCACAAAAAGCCAGGGTAGCTGAGGTGTGCACCTTTTTCCACAACCTTTCCATAATTCTACTCTCCTTATCAGTAGGGAGCAGTGAAGTGGATGGCAGAAGTCTAGATGGTTTATCAGCAGCCACAGAAACCACAACTGGATCTGTGTAAGGGCATCTATAGAGGAATTTACAGTCCTCAGGTACTTTGTAAAACCTGTCTGCCCTTTTAGGGGTAGAAGGTTGGGTACCTGGAGCCTTTGAAGCAGAAGAAAAGCAGATAAAACAGGAGGCACAGCAGATGGTGAAGGAGAGTCCATTTGGAGCAAATCAAAGTATCTTTTCTGGAACTCAGACATCTGAGAGCAGTCCCATTTGAAGTACTCCCTCATGTGTGCAATAGTCTCACCAAATGTGATATCCTCACCAGGAGACTCAGTACCATTAGATTCTTCCTCAGGGGAAGCATACTCCAAAGGAGATGTAATCTGACAGAGTAAGCCAAACATTCATCCTCTGTGGAATCCTCCTCACCAGTAAGAACCTGTTCCCTAACCGTTTTGTGAGGGGAAGAAGAGGGGAGACTCCTGATGGAAGCCTTAAGGCCATGAATGCATTGAACAGGCTTTGTGAAAAAGCCTGCCAGTCAGACGACTCCTGAGAAACAGAAACATACTTTAGTTTTCTGTTTCTTTTTAAGATGAACATCTGGTTTGTGTAAGATGGAGTGGCCCAACATAGGCCTACTCAGTGCACTCACTGTCAGTACTTACTCCCAGACTAAGATCTGCAGGATACTTTGCAGTCTTTCCAAAGCAATGACCCTAGGTTCCCCCTGTCCATCTGATGTGGATATCTGCAAAACCTCCGAGGACGTGCCAGCAGCTGAATCCCTGATGGCCCCCAAAGTGGTAAATGCAGAGGAATCTGAGCCAAAATCCAACCAGACCTCTGGGCCTTCATCAGCCTTGACAGGGACGTCTGGAACGGGAGGTGCAGCTTAAGAAACAGGTTTGAGTTTCTTAGCCTTCTTCGCAGGCTCAGCAGAATGCCCTGATGTACCCTCCATAACATTGCCTACTAATCTCCTAAGTCTCTAATTTTCAAGGTACATACTAAGAGAAGAAAGGCACCTCCATAGGGTCCTCAGAACAAATGCCTGGCAAGATTTATTATCGTGATTAGGCCCCAAGTAGAAAAGGCACTGATCCAGTGATTGTCTTTATGAGGGATTTGCCTGCCACAGTGGCACTTGCCTTTCCTGGATGACATGTAATCTCATATAAAAGCAGTAGCAAAAGGTAAGAAAGAAACCCCCAACAGGGCACTATTCTGAATCTTGTACACAAGAAAACAACTTGGGCAAGCAGAACAGTTCCAAGGATGATACGTGCAGACGACACTTTTATGGTCTATGCTGTCTGCAGGACTATAAGCAATGCCCCACATACCCTGCAGTGGTAAAAGACCTTTGTATATTGGCTGGATGTCGGGACCGCTTATGGCAGTCATCCCATATGTAAAGAATACTGCAACATAGGAATAGAATGACATCAAGGATTATATTGTCAACAAGCCACAGAAGGAATGTTAATTTTGACTGAAGAGTTTGGAACAAGTAGTAGTGACAGAATGGACAGGTGAGAGACTAAAATACTAGACAAGGAAAGCTAACAGAGTGGGTTGAGGCCAATCAGAAGTCAGGACTGCAGACCAAAGAGTGCTTTCCCTACCAGGGATTGATATCAGAGTATAGGCAAAGAGAAAGTGATAGGGGAGTGCTAACTGAAGGACCACCTCTTGTACTGTTTCTAGCTGAGGGTAGAACAGAAGTCGCTGTTAAAAAGGAACTGCAAGTAGGGCATATAAAATATTTCATGATAACTATGAATATCAATCAGAGGAGATTAGAAAAGACTGAAAAGCAATTTACAAGAGAACAATGGAAGAACATCTGTATAGCTCCCCAGTGTTAAAGTCCAAAAGGCTTAGGATTTTTATATGGAAGTGTTTGCATAGGTATTTTATACCCCAAACAGACATCTGAGAGTTTTTCTTCAGGTAGCTAACAAATGCTGGAGGTGTTGATGGGATTGGGAGAGGTAATTGTTGGGAATGTAATGAGTTGTCGGACTTTAAAAATTCTCTACAGAGTACTTTGTCAGAAATGCTTAGGGAGCAAATGACTGTAACTAAGAAGTGAGTCATTTGAGCTGGGATACAGAATATGAATTAACAAGACACAGTAAGATCTTACTAAGTTTAATATTATTGGCTTCCATAAAAGCAATTAATAGAAACTGGAAATCAAAATCTAAATCTAAACCAACCGCAACTGAAGCATTGAGTATTATATATATAGGAGATAAATGAATTGGAGGTGGGATCTTTAGGAAAAAAGAAGGGGAGAATTACATAAAAATAAAAATCTGTGGGAACAGTACAAGCAGAATAATGTCGAAGAGGAAAAGTGAAATGTAATGTTAGAGTGAATGAACATTATTAAAAGAAAACATATGTACCCTGCATGTTCATTTTTGTACTACAGTATGTGTGCCCATGTCATTTAAAAAAATGTCATGTTTAATAAAGATATTTAAAGACATTAAGAAAATCAGTCATTAATTACTCTAAACTTGGACATGACAAAAAACTGTGGAAGTCTGCATCTGGAAACATCCTTCTTATCCTCTGCGGAGTATAAGAATACTTATGTAGACATTTCCATGCAAAAATATTCTAACCCCCCCCCTCCCCAGGCTTGGCAGCTACTTTTGTAACTGACAGACACAGCTACAAATGCCCCTATTTACAAATTCATTTACCAGAAATGCACATCTTCATCTAATGAAGCAATCCAGTCCCTATTGTCTTATTATGAAAAATCCTTAAACGTCTATATGATCAACTTAATCCATTTAAAATTGGAGTTTCAACCTTAGCCTCCAATATAAAATATTCCACTGACTGGAGTGAAGCCATCACTTTCAAAAGTCCTTGCTGTTGCAATTAACCCTTGATATTCCAGACTTTAAAAACTAAGCAACACAAACATCTCATGAATCTACAACCAGGTGCTCCACTTTGAACACATCTTAATTCTTTCCAAAGGACAACTCCTGTTTTCTTACCTTTTTGACTCAATGTTATCTCACAGCAGTCCATCACTTTGCTATTTCCAATGGGTAGCAGCTACAGTGACCAGAAATGATAAGTCAGCATCTCTAGCATATTGTTCAATGACACTAATGTCTGTTTTATCACACTGTAAGGAGGTTCAAGTTTTCTTGCATAATATATCCATAATGAAAACTTCTCAAACCTACCAATATTGTCATTGGTTAGTCCAATTAGTCCAAGTAATATTTCCACTTATCCTCACATTCATGCATGAACAAATGACACATTCATTGCAATCAAAAAGCTTATACAGATCAGGGATACACCTCTCTCATCCTCTAAAAATAACTTTCTCTAGGGGACTTGGCATTGCCTCCTTCCCAGAAATAATGTTGCATCATGCTTCTGACTGCTCAAAAAATGAACTAGGATTTCGGCAAGAAATGTATGAAAAACATTAACAAAAGAGAGAGCAAAAAATACAGACAACAAACTCTCCCTCAGTTCTAACCCAAACATTTTCCAACTACAAAAATCATCCTTTAACCTTTTCTTCAGTTCTATATAAGTCTTCCCAACTGCATCATCCAGTTTTCCTAAAGGACTCATCCAATCTATGGCCAAACAACATTCTTAGATATTTGTTATATTTTGCCTGCAAAAAGTCATACTCGCTTCTCAAAACTTGGGAAGGACTAAAGTTTATAGCTTCTGTTATTGTCTATCTATTTTACAGCCTACAAACACACAAAATGGCTGTACAAATGTTGATATAATTCCTCTATATCCCCCTTCAGGGTTCACCAGGTACATCAACACATCATCTACAGACAGAGAAATCTTGGAATTTATCCTGCCCTATCCCAAACAGCGGCCAAAGTCTCCAAATATAATGTAAACAGGACTGGGAACAGAGGACACCCTTTACTCATCCCCCCTGATAATTTAAAAGACAAAGACATTCCTGAATTTTATCTTTTGCAATGGCTATACATAAACAGGCAACATCAGGTCAACAAATTCATTTGAAAACACAAACTGAGTATCAGATTTAAACGGAATCACTCTACCTTGCTAAACGCATTCTCACCATCAACACTCAACACCACTAATGTACACATCCTAAGCTTCCTGCTCTAATCACTACCCTTAGATTAAAATAATGTCAAATGTTTGTCTTCAATCCAAAAATCAACAATGATCATTTGTATTCAATCTTAGAAAATATCTTTCCAGTCTTGTTTCTGGTGTTGGCATAAATAATTTATAATTATAATTCAATGTTGTAATGGGCTTATGTGATGAAGCCAACAGTTCATAATTATGATTCAGTGTAAATATGGGCCTATATGATGAAGCCGAACTTGAAACCTTGCTGTCTTTTAAAACAGCAGTTACCATTAACTCTTTCAAAGGAGGAATAGTTTTAGTCACAAATCCCTACTGGGTATGTTAACCATACACGGTATTAGATGCTGTTTATGGACAATACTCATCTTTACAGGAATACCACTACAGCATGGACTCTTGCTCTACCCATGTCCTGAATTAGGGAAGCCCATCAAAATCATTGTCTATTTACTAATATATCTCAGCAAACGTAAACTATGCAGCCCAATTTACTGCCCTCACAAACATTCTCCCCGCACATTCTGAGACTGATATAGTTATCAATAATTGTCAAAATATCTCAACAAGCATAACAGGGTCTCTAATAATGTAGCCCTATATTCTTTTTTAAGTCTGCAATAATTCATTATGACCCCTGTTGTCTCAGCCTAGTTACTAATGCTTTCTGATTTTCTCTCTCTCAATGATTTCTAAACTTATATTTTTAACTAGTAAATCATCCACTTCGTAACAGAAATCTATCTAGTACATTTTTAATTTTTGCTTAAATGGTTGCTGACACTGAATCATTTCAATTAGATTATTTCTATCAATTTTACATCAGCTCAAATATTTTCCTTGCAAAGTAGGAAATACCAGTATTTCCAAAAAAAAGCCACTATCATACATAGTCTACATTCTAGAAGTAAGTAGCAAGAAGTACAGCACGGTGCATCTTACGTTTTTTTTTAACTAAATATGTTCAGTGGATATGCATCATGGTATGTATTCTTTATCCTTATTTAAGCCAAATAGAATGAAAAAGCATATTGTGCTGACTCAGATTTAATACTGGAGACATCTCCATACACAGATAAGCTAAAACCCCTATCCCTCTACTCTGTTTCATACAGACTCCTAAGAGGTGACCTCTGTCTGGCATACAAGGCGATCTCGAACCCCACCTTGATAGGACCGCTGCATATCCGCAAGTCAAGCTCCACTCGAGTAACACGCACATGTGGCCTCAGCCTGGTCGGTGACATCAATAGGACTTGTTGGCGGGACAGATTTGTGTCCCAGAGACTCCCCCATCTATGGAATAGACTCCCTCTCCACGTCTTTACCCCTTTTTAAGTGCAACATGGATAACTGGATGGGAAACAGAAAATACATCCCTGGGATTGCACCCGTGTCCCTGCTGGACTGGGGCATCGGGTGCTGATTTGTCTATGCATGGGCAAAACTCTTGGCTAGGCTTATAAGGGCCTCAGGGGCAGTAGCCTAGTAACTTCCTATGATCCTATTATCCTATGACCTGTCAAAATCATTATATTGACATAAGTACTCATGCATTTTCCCCTAACGTGGAACTCAGTGGGCCTGAGGTCTGCCTCTAAACACTGATGTTATTGTTACTACATCTTAGTTCCCAAAACAGACAACTACCCCTGCTTAAAAAGCAATTATTTTCCACATCATTGCTTGAAATTTCCTTTGTGTCATGGCCAGGGTAGAAATATACTATATACAGTTATATAATTTGCACCAATACTGCCTTTGATCCCAACATAACAAACCCAAGCATCCACTATTGTAATTTCTAGAGTCACAGGGCACTGTTTAGAGGCTAATAATATAACTCTCTATTTCTTGCACTGTGAAAGTACATGCTACACCCAGGACAAACAACCTTCTGTCAGTCTATCACACTCCTACTCACTCCAATGGATTTCCTTTAACGCTATTATCTGACAAGCTTCTGTAATTAACTAAATATCATCTCTTTTCAGTGGATTTGCCAACACATTAACATTCCATGTTACAACATTTATCGACCCTTAATAACATTCTCCTTTTTCAGTCTTACAGATTAAGTCAGCAAACATAAATGTACACACAAAGTTAAATGTCCGGTTCTCTATTGAAATGTTGGCACTTGAAATGACACGTGATAGAAAGCCAAAAATAAAAAAAAAAGACAAAACACAGGAGAAGAGCAAATTTGCAGGGGGGAGAAGGTCCTAACATCCTCCAAACATCCATCTCTCTCTCTCTCTTTTTATTTATATATATATATATATATATATATATATATATATATATATATATATATATATATATATATATGTATGTATATATATATATATATATATATATATACATATATATATATATATATATATATATATATATATATATAAATATAAGTATGTGTATACATATATATATATATATATATGTATATATATATATATATATATATATATATATATATATATATATATATATATACACACACACACACACACACACACATATATACATACATGCACACCAACTCGCAAGATCAGCATACCTTGGAGAAAAAAATATCTTGGACTTTGTAGAAGTCTGATCTTTCGGCCATTCAGTCTCTGTGTTTTTGGACTCGCTGTAGCAGGTCACGACACTTCAAATGGTTACTGAAAGGTCCATATATAGTTGTTTCATCCTTAAACTAATTTCATATTTTCCATTTTTCCAAGGTCCCTACAAATTTAACAGCACTGAACCAGGCACAGTGCCAACTACTCACAAAAATGTAACTTGAGGGCTGCATTTTACTCATAAAAATGGAAACAACTAGTTAACAAATACCTCACACTCACTCAGCTTAAGTAAATCTTCGTTTGTAAAGTTATCCCTTGACAACTACAGAAAGAGTAAAAAAAAAAAAAAAAAAAAACATCCTTACACGTGGCTCACTTTGGTTCCCTTGGGCACTATGAAGTAATTCTTTACCATAGTATCAGAATGTCATGCTACAAATTGGTACCATGTCTTCCAACTGTTACCAGAAAATTGTACAGCACCTTCATTTCTCACAGTCAAAAGTCTTTATTACGCATGAACAGTAAAGTGATTGCATTGTTTTTCAAAAATTGTATTTCAATACTTCATATAAGAGGTATGCCTTAATTTCCATAAAGTCTCAGAGGAAGTGCAAGAGCCCCCATCCTCCCACCCTTTTCCTGTAGAACAAACAGAGTTTTGGAAAATATCAATATTTGCAACATAGGTAAACAGAATCTACTTGGGAGAGGCAGTAAGATTCCAAGCCCTAAGTCAATACTTAGGGGCTAACAATTACAGATGCAAAGGGCCACACTTTATTCAATTCAGCAAAAATAGAAGTTATGTTCTTACCATAACGTTCCATGTTAGTTGTCTTCTTCTCGCCTTCTTCTTGCTGGATGGGTTCGGTGCCGACCTCGGCTCCGACTCGGCCACTCTAAAAGCTCGAGAGTTGGTTCCACTGGCTCAAGGCTCCCCTTATATCCCACAATGCTAGGCGAGAGTTACCTCAGATCTCGTTTGTAAGCTAACCCCAGCTTATAATAGTATCAGAATAGCTATAAACAAAGTCCACCTCTAAAAACCAGGGAGAAAGAAGGGTGACCTAAATCCTCATCCAGGAAATATGCACAACAGCATATGCCTAATAAAAGAGGTGGTAGAAATAGAGGTCACAATCACAACTCCTCTAGGTCTGTCCAGGCCAGGGGGAAGGAGGGTGGGGCAAAGAAGGCGAAGAAGACAACTAACATGGAGCGTTATGGTAAGAACATAACTTCTATATGTTAAGTTGTCTATCTCGCCTTCATTCTTGCTGGATGGGACCGCGTCCCTAGCACCTTGTCCTGGATGGCCTAACGGAACAGACTCCTGAGAACAGTGGAACCAAAGTTAGCTCTATGCCTAGAAGCTAAATCCAACTTATAATGAGAAATGAAAGTGTGAGGAGTAGCCCAAGTAGCCGCTGCACAAATGGTGTCAATAGGCAGTCTGTCCTGGAAGGCTAAAGAAGTAGCCAAAGCTCTGGTGGAATGGGCCTTAGGTTTATTAGGCAGCTTTTGGTGTCTAATTTCATATACAAGGGAAATCAAAGATGTTAGCCATCTGGATAATGATACCTTTGAAACTGAAAGTCCCTTTCTGCCTTCCGCATAGGAGACAAACAGCTGGTCAGATTTTCTGAATTGTTTTGTTCTATCCAAATAGTACCTCAATTGACGATGAACATCCAGGCAGTGTAATTTTGTTCAGACCTATTGGAATATTCTGGAAAAAAGACAGGGAGGTCAATGCTTTGATTTAGATTTGACGTCGAGACTACCTTAGGCAAAAAGGACGGGTTTGTTCGTAAGGATACTCTGTCCTTATGAAACAATAGATAAGGAGGTCGACAGCTGAGTGCTTGAAGCTCTGAAACTCTCCTAGCTGAAGTAATAGCTACCAGAAAGAGAGTCTTCCATGATAGCAATTTTAAAGAACAGGAGACTGCAGGTTCGAAAGGTGGAAGAATCAAAGAAGTAAGAACTAAATTTAGGTCCCAAGGAGAAGGAGGATTTCTTACAGGAGGTCTGAGAAGAAAAACTCCTTTCAAAAAGGCTTTGCAAAGCTTGTGGGACATTAAGGCAGATTCAGAAATACCCACATGAAAGTTAGAAATAGCTGCCAATTGAACTTTAAGAGTAGAGGGAGATGAACCTGCATGGAAGAGTTCAGCTAGAAAATCAAGGACTATTTGGATGGAAGCAGTGAAAGGATCTATGTCCCTTCCTTGAGCCCAATATGTGAAGCGTTTCCACTTACTCAAATAAATCTTCCGAGTGGAAGATTTATGGGAAGCTATCAAAATATCTCGAGCGGAGTGAGATAATTGAGGAAGCCTGGCTAAGGTTGGAACTGGAGGAACCAAGCAGTGAGGTTCAGAGAGGGAGGGCGATGAAACTGACCCGACTGATGGATCAAAAGATCTGGAACTAGGTCCAGATGCCAAGGTCGCTCAATAGAAATTGATGTAGAAAGGGGAACCACACCTGTCGAGGCCAGTAAGGAGCAATGAGGATCAATGAGGCCTTCTGGCGATAGCTTTCTGTATCACTTGAGAGATTAGTGGGAAGGGAGGAAATGCATACAGAAGTCCCGGGGCCAAACTTGGACTAGAGCATCTCTGCTGGGTTGGCCTGGTAAAGGGAATAGAGTGAAATATTCTCTGCACTTGCTGTTTTGGGAGTAGCAAAAGATCGCAGCAAGGCTGACCCCACTTGAGGAAAATTTCTCTCACAACAGAGTCTTTCAGAGACCACTCGTGAGGCATGAGGATAGCTCTGCTCAACTTGTCCGCAATTTGATTGGACTTCCGGGGATGTGCGTTGCTATCAGAAACCGCTGAGAAGAAATCACCCATTGCCACAATCTGAGTGCTTCCCGACACAGGGGGTATGACCTGGTTCCGCCTTGTTTGTTGATGTACCACACTACAGACATATTGTCTGTCTGGATTGCAATCGTTCCCAAGGGAAGAGAGTCTTGAAGGGCTTGCAACGCTAAAAGCACTGCTCTCATCTCCAGAACATTTATGTGCAAGTGGCATTCGTTTGGTTGCCATGTGCCCTGGACCATCCTGCCCTGATAATGCCCCCCCCACCCGAGCTGAGGGGAAGACATCCACCACATGAGATGATTTCTGCACGCCTGCGTGATCATAATGGTGTGGGACATTGGAAGTTGCTGGTATGACCATTGTGTAAAGAGCATCCACTGAAGGATCCGCATGTGGAATCTGGCTAATGGAAGCAGAGGTATGGCAGCCGCCATAATTCCCAACACTTTCAGTACCAACCTGGCTTTGATTCTGTTGTTGTTGAAAAGGAGTGAGACCAGTTTGTGAATGTCTGTTATTCTTTGATGTGTTAGTCTTGCAGACATGTCTACTGTGTCTAGATTTGCCTATGAAAGTAATAGTGCGACAAGGCGACAAAACAGACTTTCCGCAATTTATTGAAATGCCTAACTTTTGACAAATGCGAAAAGTGTAATCCCTGGCCATCAGAAGGAGATGCTTGGTGGGAGCTGTGAGGAGCCAGTCGTCCAAATATGGAAACACCTGGAATCCTTGTCGTCTCAGGTGAGAAGCTACCACTGCCATGCATTTGGTAAACACCGGGGCAGTGGTGAGACCAAAGGGCAGGGCCCTGAACTGAAAATGACTGGTTCCCAGCCTGAAGCGGAGGAATCTTCTGGAGCGTCTGTTCATTTTATGTGATAGTACGCATCCTGAAGGTCTATAGAGCACATCCAGTTTCCTTTTCCCAATAGGGGAAGGATGGATTGCAGCGTGACCATCCGAAATCTTGTTTTCTTGACTGATCTGTTCAAGATACTGAGATCCAAAATTGGTCTCCAGTCCCTGTTTTCTTTGGAACTAAAAGAACCTTGAGTAGATTCGGATCCTTGCTGGTCTGCTGGAACTGGCTGAATTGCTCTTTTGCAAGCAGTTTTGAAATTTCCAAAACCGCTAGATCCCTTTGGGGTGGAACATCTGGAAGGGATTTTTTGATTGGTTTGGAATGCGAAGAAAGGGGATAGAATAGCCTTCAGTAATGACGGACTGTACCCATTTGTCTTGAGTCAGGGATAGCCAGGCTTCTGGGTACAGTGACAATCTTCCCCGACTGCCTCGAAGGTGGGCAGTTGGGCAACACCTCAGGGATGCTGAAAGGGCTTATCAGAAAGCTTCCCGGTTGCCCTGGTTCTCGGAGCCCCTGCCTCGAGGCGGCGTCTACCATTGTTATTCCGCCTCTGCCTCTGGCAGAAGCGACTTTGTCGTCAGGCGAAGTCCCTTGAGATTGTTCACGGAACCACATTTTCCCACTTTTCTGGCCTTTGGGGTAAGGTCTAGAAGGAGTAGAAAAGCGGACTCCGGCGGCAGAAAGAGTCTTGCCATCAGTCTCGCACCTAGTCAAGGTTTCTTTCACTTGAGGACCAAAGAGATGATCCATCAAGCGGGGAGTTAGTGAAAGGCGTCTTGAAGGGTCCGCAAAATTGCATAGCCGCATCCAGGCATGCCTACGTAAGGCCACACCTGTCCCTGCGGCCCTACTCGCTCCATCAGCCGCATAAGAAAGGAGGCATGGAGGAGTTGGTTATGGAGTTAAGGGTAGCCAGCTGAGTGTTCATCTTATCTTGAAACTCCGCAGCTGTAGGGTCCTTCAACATGTCACTCGCTTCTTTGATCAAGTCCCTTTGAAGGCAGTGAAATGGCACAGGTAGTTCAGCGAACGCATAGTAAATGTAAGCTGGCGAGAACATCCACTTCCATTACCTGTCCATGGACCTAGATTCCTTGTTAGGTGGATGGACAGGTACTGAAGGATCAGCTAGTTCCTTCTTAGTGGCAGAAGCTACCACCATAGCATCCACAGAAACTCCTTTTGTCAAGAACTGCTTGTCTGCTGGTGCCGTTATGAATTTGGAGGGTCTCCTGGGAGTGGGGTCCACTGAATCAGGAGCCGTCCATGCCTTTTTAGCAACCACCTGCATGAGGGGGTCAAAGGGGGGGACACCCAGGAGGTGGAAGGGCGAGAGCCAAACGCCTCAAGATACACAGATTCATCCTCCGAAGGGTTAAGGGCTGGCCAATTTCCCCTCTGCTTCAGGATCTCTAGAATGTCTGCAAAGGAGACATCTTCAGAAGGGGAACGGGGGGAACCCTCGGAATCATCTAAATCTGTGTCAGATGTGATGGACTCAGGTGAGTCAATGTGTTTCCTCTTACACTTCCTCTTCCGAGGGGGCTCTTCTGCCAAATCAGGAGAGGCCTCGGAAGAGGATGAAATCCCCACAGGGGGTTCCTGAGGAGCTGGCTCTCTGCGGTCCGGGATGAGGGAGTGAGTCGACTTGACCTGAGGCACCATAGAGGGAGGGGCGGACGGAGCCGACTGTGGAGTAGAGCCAGGCTCTAACACACTCCGCATGACCTCGAACGCACCCCTGTCAGGCAAAGCCAGAGGTCCCCGCTCCGAGAAGCTGAGAACCTCCTTCGGCACCGACAGTGATGGCTCCGAGGCCGATGTCAGAGCCGAACTCACCAGCGCCGAAGCTCAGAGAGGAAGAGCGGGGTCGGACAAGGGTCCGATGCCACTCACCCCCTCGGAGCCGACGATGGAAGTCCGGCGCCGAGATTCTTCTAAGGAAGAAATCGGAGCCGGCGATGGAGCGAAGACAATTGTATCGGCTCGGCTACCACAGTCTCGGTTCCGACGACCCGGCTCGAGCTCAACGGAGTCGGAGGAGGAATATATTGATGGACAGGGGCAGGCATCGACTGATGAGTCGGGCTCTGAAGCATCTGGGCCAGTGCCTCGGACTTAAGAAGTCGACTCACTACCCTCTGAAGGTCATGATCCGACAGCCTCGATGACCTAGAGGAGTGAGATTTATGGCTCCGTTCAGACAGCAGGGGAGATCCTGGAGCCGAATGAGGGGCGCCAAGGGATGGTGACCTGGACCTCTTCCTAGATGTCGGCTCCGAAGGTCTGGTCGGAGCCAACACGGGAATTTCTAATACCTCGGCTCCAGCCGGAGCCGAGGGAACCACAGAAACTGTGGACTGAGACTCATCGGCTCCAGCCGGAGCCGAGGTAGGGAGGTTTGGAAGCCTTAGGTCTCGGCTCAGTTGCTGGAGCCGAAGACCTAGAAGCCTTGGAGGGCTTCCCTGAAGACACAGTAAGGGAATCCTCAGGCTTGAGTAAACCTCTTAAAATTAATTTATTTTTTCTTTCCTGCAGGACCCTGGGACTGAAGCCATGGCAAACAGCACAGGAGTCCTGCAGGTGCAAAGGTCCCAGGCAGTAGACACAAGAAGTGTGACTGTCTGTCAGAGACATTTTCTGACAGCACGCATCACACTTCTTGAAGCCTGAGACCTTTGATTCTTTAGACATTCGAAAGTGCAATCACACACACAGTCAAAACACACTGATTACACCCTGTCTAGTTTTAGCTTAAAATAAAACAACTAACTAGGTTTTAAATTAAGAAAAATAACACACACACACACCCACTAGGGAAGGAAGAAGGCCTGAAGGCCGAGGGAAGAACTTAAAGTTCTTGTGGGGAAAAACAGGAATTTTAAGAAAAGGGGCAAGAATTCCTCTAAACTAAGGGAAATAAGTATAAAAATTAAAAATAAAGGGGTTTAAATACACTAACTTTACAAGAAAGTCACTTACCAAGAACCAGTAGAAAACCAACACCTCGATCGCTGTAGCGGCAAACGAGATCTGAGGTAACTCTCGCCTAGCATTGTGGGATATAAGGGGAGCCTCGAGCCGGTGGAACCAACTCTCGAGCTTTTAGAGTGGCCGAGTCGGAGCCGAGGTCGGCACCGAACCCATCCAGCAAGAATGAAGGCGAGATAGACAACTTAACATTAACTGTTTTACTATCTTCAGAATAAACTATGTTTACCAGTCCTTTTACTAGAAAGAATTCACTGGAGTCTATCCTTTACTTCATCCAAGATTAATTGAAAAAAAAAAACATCCAAATAGGCAGTAGTTCAAGTAGTATGATGAGCACACCAGACAAACTGGGCTTCTGAAAATAGTTTTTGGTGACCCTTAAATTCTTCAATCTACACACTCATACAGGTCAAATACTGCACCCTATGATACTCGAAATGGCACATTAACGACACATAAAAGACCGAGACCACATGCCTGAAAATTCAAACACCTGAAACCGCAAAAGCCGACTATCATTTACCCGACAGTTTCACACAACAACTTTAAGCAATGCACACCTTAAAACACCCCCCAGAAAACAGTAACTGTACATTTCAATATGTGTACGTCAGGAAACACAGTTCAAATAACAACTACCAAACATCTCCACTGATCATACAACTCACCCATACATTCATCAAAATGTTAATAATCTAAAATAAAACACAGCATGCATAAACAAACAGCAACAGCGGAAATTATAGCCAATAAATTAACCCGCCCACTAACAATGCAAAACCCAAACAAAACCCACTGAATATTCAAATCAGTAACTATAACACCGACATGAATATTCAGTAAGAAACGTTACAAGCACTTAAAATGACTAAAATGCAAACAAAACGTTTATGCAGGAGGGCTAAGCCCCCTGCACCCCTCAATCCCCCTGCAAAGTAAATACACCAACTCCAGGATCTGCTCACCTCAGACTGTCAGCATTCTAAACGTTCAGTCTTCTGAACGTCTGTAATTTGAAGTTTCACTCATGAAACTTCAGTGTTTTGGTCTTGGTATTTTAATTTTCAGAAATGTGGCATTTCGGTCTACTGAAGTAGATCATGTTATGTATATATAATCATTTAAAGAAAACATATTTGTTCTCTAAACTTATATTGCCTGCCATTCTCCAACACAGAGCTTTAATCTTAAATGTCCCAAAACAAACTGGTACATGCCTGGACTGCTGAACAGTTGCTTCCAACTGAGAAATAAGGACTTTATATCCCCTCTCTATTCTTGACTTGCACGCAACTCAGTCCAAGTGGTCATGCAATCTTGTACTTATGTCATACAATCATAGGTTCATAGGAGATTACTAGGCTAACAGCCCTTACAAACTTAGCCAATATAACCCAATTTTACCCAAAACATAGCCCCTAGGGGCAAGAGGATGGTATGGATTTGTGCCTATGCTTTGAGTATCTTACAGATTGCTCTGTTCAGAAGGGACACAGGTGCTATCACGTTTGAATTTACGATTCCACATCCATCCATCCACAAACCCTTTTGCCATTTTTGCACATGGGGTTAGGGTATCACTACAGCAGTGGCAATCATCTACAGCCAAGGTTTAGATCGCCAGAAAGCTACTGAGTTTGAAGAGGGTCACAGAAGGGTTTTGCTTAAGGTGAATAGGAAGCCTGTTCCAAAGAAGGGGCAATCTCTGAGACTCATCGCTGTCTCACCAGCATCTTTTGTTTGAGTCGCTGACTAAGGATATATCCCAAGATTGGGTGACCCTTGTGCTGTTTGACTTGCAGATGTATAGCAGCTCCACCAGGGATGGATTTGTGAGTGCCTTGTAGGACAGGCATAGGTCATCCCTTAACAGCCAGTAGGAGACAGAGTAAAGGGATAGGCAATCTTAGTCTATCCACACAGGACATATTATTTACATCCTGCATTTTCTTTGTGAGGAACCTTGGAGGTTGCTCCAGCTGCTGTAAGTGCCTAGTCAAGTACATGCCAAATGGTGCATTGTACTCAATTATTGGGCTAATGAAGGCTGAGTACAGTGGGACTATAATTTCCTTGGATATCTGGAAGCCATACTTTACTTATAAGTTGTGCAACATAGAAGAACTTCCTCACAACTGGGGACACATGATGTTCAAAGTTCAGGTTATCTATCTATCTGTGTACCTAGATCTCTCACCTCTGAGTCTTCTCTTAGGGATGTGCTATGATGTTGTAATTTGCAAGGGTATTTGACTTCCCAAAGGGCATAATAATGCATTTTTTTCACATTCAGTTTTAGGCTGTGGTTCTAGCACCATTGATCTGTCTGATCTAGACCCTCTTGGAGGGTATTTACATCACTGGGGGAATTCAATGATTGCCCCCAGCTTGCAGTCATTGGCAAACTTTGTCATCCCAACATCTTCCACATCAGCCTAGACTTCAGAGAAGTATATTCCAAATAGGAGTAGTCCCAGCACTGAGTCCAGTGGCACACCACTAGTAACTGGCCTCTTGCTGGATCTGGATTCACCCACTTTAACCACATGTCCTGTCCAACAACCAGTTAGCTATCCATCTGGTGACATAAGGATTTATGCCTAGTTTTGGGATTTTATTTACAATACTTGAGTAGAGAATTGTGTCAAAGGCCTTGGCCAGGTCAAGGTAGGTGTTATGTACTATTTTACCCTCTTCCAAGGCCTTGGTGACTTTCTCAAAGAAATCCACCAGATCCAGTAGGCATTTCATACCCATGACAAAGCTGAACTGGGTCAGGTCTAAAGTTTGAAGGTTTCCTGTGTCATTATTTATCAGGTCCTTGATTATTTTTTCCAAAGACTTACATATAAGACTAGTCAAACTTATAGGTCTGTAATTTCCTGGGTTGCTATCTTCCACTCTATCAGTCCAGAGGCTGTGGTTAAATAGAGATCCTAATGGGTCTTATAAGTCCCAAATTAAGCTGTTTAAGAGGCAACCTGGTATATCATCAAGCCCCAATGAAGCAGTGTTTTTAGCTTTAGACAGAGCAGTGGTAACCTGTTCTTTGGTAATAATTGGCAGTGGAGTGGTGAAGGGTACTTCTTGGGGGAGAACTGGGGGTGATGGGGAGGTAAAATTTGAGTTGAATATACTGGTCAGAAGATTTACTACATTTTCTGACTGAGTATAGGGGGTGCCATCTACAACTAATTCCACACATTGTTAAGTGTTGCAGACATAACTGAAAAATGCCTTATAGTTACCCTTAGCCGTGCAGGCTATTTATACCTCAAAGTCTGCTTTCAATGAATTGACTTGTTCTCTGATTTGTTTAGACTAATAAGGGACGTTTTGCTCTGTTGTGCACCTTCCCTCTTACTTCTCGACAGGATTTTCTTTCTTTTGTTGTACAACCTATTAATACCAGCGTGGCTTATTTTTTCTGTTTGACCTGGGTTTATTTCAGACTGATACTACCACACTTCTGCAGTTGTTTACATGGTCATATAGGGCTTTTCTGTAGACCTCTGCAAAGGTTTCTGTGTTTTCTGGATTTGGAGGAGATTAAAAACTATCTACGATGTCCCTTAACAATGGCTAACTTACCTTAGAGAAGTTCTGAATTTTTTGAGGGAATAGTTTTACCTTTATTTCACTCTGTGATCTGATCTTACCAGTGAGGAAATCACATTTGGGGGGGGGGTCAGCACTCTCCCATATCTGTGAGGATCGGGTCTAGGATATTTGTTCCCCTAGTGGGAGTGCAGACTAGCTGCTCCAGGGCATTTGAATTTACAAAGACAAGAAATCTTTGGACCTGCATGCTAGTAGTTATGTATGGGTCCCAGTTAATGGAGGAGTAGTTAAAATCGGGTCTATATTACATCGTTGAACTTCAAAAAGTTAGAAAGATATAATATCGAACCTAAATGTCCGAAACATTAAAATAGCGAATAGAAAGAACAGCGACCCCCCCACCCCCTTACTTTAACATACCAACTCTGAGATTGCACCACAGTGGAGGAAATAGAAAAGCCCCAAAAATGGCCCACCGATTTTTTTTCCCTGGGAAAAAAATCGATGTGACGTGGCTTCGCTATTTTCAGGTTTCGGATGTTTGAGTTCGATATTATATCATTCGAACTTTTTGAAGTCCGACGATGTAATATAGACCTGTTAAAATCACCCATGAGTATGGCACTGCACTGGATGGTGAGCGATTCTAGTAACTTTAGGTATGATGTATGGGCTTCCTGGTTCATGGTGGGAGGCCTGTACCTAGCAAGAATATGGCAATGGATTTTTCCCTATAGTTAGCTGAACATGGAGTAGCTCAAGCATGTCATATTGTCTGAGCAGCCTTGAGGTGTGCTTATCCTTTATATAGATACACCTCCGCCTTTTGCTCTTTCATGTTCTGTGAGAAAGGCATTACATCCATGCATTGCAAGAGTGCTTTCAGTGGCTTTGAACCATGTTTCAGTAACTGCACAGATGTCAGCATTCTCCAGGGTGAGGAGAGTTTCCAGGAGTGCAGTTTCTTCTTGATACTCCTAGCATTGAGCAGTAACACCTTTTTAGCTTGTCCTGAGTAGCTTTTGTTATGTTGGAAGGTTTATTTGGCAATGCTTAAAAAAAGCATTACAGTGGTGGATATTTTAGCCAATATCTGAAAGCCTAGAGGTGACAATTGAAAACCATCCCTGGCAAAGCAGTATGGCCTGTCAACCATGTCTACCCAGGTTGGCAAGTATTGGACCCCTCTGGAATGACACTAGTAGCTAAGCCATTTGTTAAAGTCAATACTTTTCTGATGATATTGTGGCATCATCCTTGGAGACAGTAGAATGCTGCTCAGTGCTAGGCTCATACCTGCCTGTGACACATTCTGATGGCACAATCTTGTGTCTCTTCATATAGTCCAAGGAGCTGCATCTCAAGTCATTCACACCCACGTGGACTATTACTGAGTCATGCTGTTAACACAAAGATAAATGATCTAAGTGCTTGTGTGATCTGGCAGATCCTGGCCCCTAACAGGCAACTAACTGTAACATTCTCCTTATCCAGCTTGGTAAGAGGAAAATCAGTATGTCTCACAATGGAGTCTCCTATGATCAGGCTACTGGGTTGTGAAGCATTTTGTCTTACTGGATTGGTAGCTAAGACGCAATGTGTTGTGATAGGAATTGCTTTGTTTGTGTGCATGCAGATTTTCAGAGGACTGTGTCTTAGACAATTACATGTGAGCACCTGCACATATGGGGTCTATGTGTGGTCCTTTGTGGTGAGTGATATGTGTGTGTGTGTGTGTGTGTGTGTGTGTGTGTGTGTGTGTGTCGCTGACAACCTGTTTGATACTTTTTGTGTCTGTATGTGAGAGTCTAGCCTCCAGTGTCAATGTATAACTACATCTCTCACATACTGTATTTGTCTGTTCGAAAACTGATTGTCAGTGCACATAAGGCAATTATTACACTGCCTCAGGATGACCATGTCCACCAAGATGGATGCAGAGATACCAGGAAAGTGCCCATCTACGGTTGCACGTTCTAATATGTACTTGCAAGGCAGAGGAATGGAGGGTGTTTGTAACCAGACGAGAGAAGGGTACTTACTTCATGTAAATGGCAGCTAACCTAAATAGTGATGCTGCTCAGTGTCAGACCAGATGCCCTCTGAGCAGCAATAGTCCTAGGTGGTATAAGGTAAGATAGACCTTAAACAGTCCTAACTAAAGGCGTAAATGCTGCTCACCATGCAAACTAGTTGTCCCGTGAGAAATGCAGGACTGAGGTAAAGTTCCAAGATGTTTTTTATAGGGAAATTTCAACTTCTAGCAATTATGTGTATACAAGGTAGCAGTAAAACCACCACTGCACAAAGAGCAGCTTCTCTCAAACCCGAGGCCTACATACGATCGGAAAAGAACAAGTGCAGGACAGCAGCCCGCATAGCAGTTTGAAAATGCAACTTTAAACTTTAAAGTACAAAAAAAAAAAAAAAACGATAACCCTGACTAAGACTATCTCTGTCTATTTTCATCAGTCTTCCCAGGTTTCTTACTCACTTTATTGCCACTTCAAGGCCTCTACCGTCTAGTTGCTCTTATGGCACCTAAGAAAGATGTAAATTACCTCTTTCTGTCTCTCGATGAGTTTCTCACCCTCCACTTACTCTCCCAATCCTGTTTTGTAACTACCCTGATCTCCCATATCCTTCTGAAGACTTTCTTCCCACAGTGTTCACACACACACACACACACACACACACACACACACAAAAAAAAACACTAAGGATTAACTTATCTTATTTTTGTGCTATTCTTCTGTTCCATCAATGTTTGCTAAATTACCTTAATCATCTGTTTTTATCTAGCAACCTATCTGTATCTGAAGTTTAATGTTCTGCAACTGAATACTTAATACTCTGTGTGTTTATCTGTTTTAATGTGGAGCTTTTCTCCCCGGGCCTCTACTGAAAATGGACATATATCCAGCTAGACTAGCCCGGTCAACAAACGTAAAATAAAAATAAATAACAAATAAATAATAAATAGCACAGTAAACTTACACTATATAATGAAAATAAGCAATGCTAGTGCAAAATGATACTTAATTTTGTGTGTCTTGTCAAGAATGCCTTCAGATGTTAGCAAAATTTCTCAGAGTATCTGGTATCCTCACCAAGAGATGAGCAGCTCTAGATAAATCAGCGAAGACTCACACAAATGTGAGGCTTTTATATGATCAGAAAAAATCAAGTATTACACTAACTATGCTCTAAGGCCAATCAGGTAAGCACAAAATGTGCTGTCCACCAGAAATTCCCAGCTCATATAGGTGAAATAAACCATCTCCAGCTGCAAGAATGCAGACTTTGACCCTCTTATTGTTAAATAACTGGTTTGCAGCCTAAGTGTTATGGAACCACAAACAGATGCCTACAAGTATCAAAGAAACAATAGATGCAACACAATTCAGTGCAGAACAGCAGTTCTTACAGTAGTTTGAAAATGCAACTTTACACTTTAAGTTAAAAAAAAAAACCAATAACTAGCGGAGTAAACTTTCAGAGTATAATGAAGATAAGCAATGGTTCCAGATGTCTGCCTCTGTGCAGGGCGGTGGCAAGGTGAGTAATTCTGGGCAAATGTGCCAAATTTATACCAGCACTGGAAATACAGAAAACTGACTATTTAGCCCACTGGCCATTGAAAATGACCACACTTTTGTCCTTTTTGAGTCCTTTTGTGTGCTTCCCAACTCAGAGAGACCAAGTAAACGCCTACTGCACTAGATGAATAATCACAGTCCGCCTAATGTAAAAGCACAATAAAAGAGTATCTGCAGTGAAATACTACCACAAACAAACTTAAACTAAGAAAATGCAATAAGTAATTACAGATAACAGCAATGTACTTTACACAGCTTATAAAAGTGTGATTATTCAATAAAAGTACTTTGCAGAAATTATTCAAGAGCCACTCAATTTGGCAGAAACTATAAATACACTAGAAACAAGGTAAGCTGATTAACAAGCCCTCCAACCAAAAAACGACAACATGCAGGAATCTCTACCTAGTGTGTTTCTTCAACTTACACAGATTAAGCTACCACTCACTTCCACTAAATGGAAAATCATTTCTCCTCTTGATGCAAAACCACTGAACAGAGCTTGCTAGAGTATACAAGTAGACTACTTTATCCAACAGCTAGGTAGATAATGAATTCTGCGGAAGTAAATAAGTAGAAGAGAAGAACAGATGAAGACAGGCAAAATGTACTTTTTTCCAAATTAAGCACAAGGAAAGGCAAACAAATAATTAAAAATATCAACAGTAGTGTAGAAAGGAAGGAGTGTATGAAGCTCAACTTACAGTATGGGTGGGCATCTTAAAAAACATCAAGTTTCAATGCAGATCAAGGAATGGGAAGGTATGTAAAAAAAAAAAAAAACATCAGGGAGTCACCAACAGTGCTTCAAGTTTTTGCAGGCTTTGAGTCTCATCAGAAAAGACAAGGCCACATATATTCTATTTGTATTTAAGCATCACTCAAGAAACAAACTGACCAATGGAAATAAACATATGAAATGTGCAGCCTGGGTAATTTAAATGTCTATCACATAGAACATAAACATCAGGGCAAGCAGATTTCTCAAAAAAAAAAAAATAGAACAGGTAAAACCGAAAGCTGCTCTATCAGTCTTAGCAACTCAGACACAAAAAAAGAGATTACTTTCCTCACCCAGCAGGGAATTACTAACAGTGCTTGTAAATTTTACAGGCCTTGAGTCTTATCAGAAAAGAGAATACCATAGATATTCTCTGCATATTTAACTATCACTCAAACAGCTAAATATTCAATGGAAAAAACATGAGAAATGTGCAGCCTGGGTAATTTAAGTGTCTATCTGCCACATAGAACCAAAAACAACAAGCCAAGCAGATTTCACAAAATAGAATACAAAATGGAATGGGTAAAACAGAGAGCAGCTTTATCAGTGTAAGCAACTCACAGGCAAAAACAGATTACTTTCCTCACCCAGCAGGGAGTCACTAATAGTGCTTGTAGTTTTTGGAAGCCTTGAGTCTCATCAGGAAAGACAAGGCAACAGACATTCTCCATGTACATAAGTATCACTCAAAAAAGAAATGACTAATGGAAAACAATGTGAAATGTGCAGCCTGTGTAATTTAAGAGTCTATCTGCCACATAAAAGAAAAAAAAGCTCATGCAGATTTCTTAAAACAGAAACTAAAACAGAATAGGAAAAATACAAAGCAGCTCTATCAGTTTAAGCAAGTCACAGACAAGAAAGAGATAACTTTTTACACCCAGCAGAAACTCACCAAACATAATTGTAGTTTTTGCAGGCCTTAGGTCTTGTCAAAAAAGGCAAGGCCACAGGTATTCTCTATTTATTTAAAAGTATCTCTCAAGAAACAAATTTACCAATGGGAAAAACGTGAAATGTGCAGCCTGGGTAAATTAAGTTTCTATCTGCCACAGAGAACAAAAACAACAGGCCAAACAGAATTCTCAAAAAATGGAAAAGGAAAAACAGAAAGCAGCTCTATCAGTTTAAACAACTCACAGACAAAAAAGGGATTACTTTTCTCAACCACCAAAAAGTAACCAATGGTGCTTTGTAGATTTTGCAAGCCTTGACTCTTCCTGGAAAAGACAAGGCCACAGACATTCTCTGTGTATTTAATTATCACCCAACAAATAAATTAATCAATGTAAAAAAAAAAGCATGTGAAATGAGCAGCCTAGTTAATTTAAGTGTCTATCTGCCACATAGAACAAAAACACCAGGTCAAGCAGATTTCTCAAAATTGAAAAGAAAACAGATCAGGTAAAACAGAAAGCAGCTAGATCAGTTTAAGCAATTCACAGACAAAAAATAGATTACTTTCCTCACCCAGAAGGTAGTCACCTACAGTGCTTGTAGTTTTTGAAGGCATTAAGTATTACCACAAAAGGTAAGGCCACAGATATTCTGAGCATATTTAAGTATCATTCAAGAAACAAATTAATCAATGGAAAAAAACATGAAATGTGCAGACTGGGCAATTTGCGTCTATATGCCACAAAGAACAAAAACAGGCCAACCAGATTTTCTCAAAAGAGAAAACAGAATGGAACAAGTAAAACACAGTGCGGTTCTATCAGTTTAAGCAACTCACAAACAAAAAAAGACATAAAATTCCACACCCAGCATGGAATCACCAGTAGGACCTGTAGTTTTTGCAGGTCTCGAGTCTTATCAGAAAAGACAAGGCCACAAACATTCCCTGTGTATTTAAGTATCATTCAAGAAAGAAATGAATCAAGGAAAAAAAAAACATGAAATGTGCAGCCTTGGTTATTTAAGTATCTTGTCTGCCGCACAGAACAAAAGCACCAGGCTAAGGAGAGTTCTCAAAAAAAAAAATAATAATACAGGCAAAACAGAAAGCTGCTCTATCTGTTTAACAAACTCACAGACAAAAAAGAGATTACTTTGGTCACCCAGCAGGGACTCACAAACTGTGTTTGTAGTTTTTGCAGACCTTGAGTATTATCAGAAAAGGCAAGGCCACAAACAGTCCCTCTGTATTTAAGTATTACTCAAAAAACAAATTAACCAATGGACAAAAAAACATGTGAAATATGCAACTTGGATAAATTAAGTGTTTTGTCTGCCACACAGAAAAAAACAACAGATTAAGCAAATTTCTGAAAAGAAAAAAAACTAAATGATACAAGCAAAAAAGAAATCAGTTCTATCAGTTTAACCAACTTACAGACAAAAATAGATGGCTTTTCTCACCCAGCAAGAGGTCGCCAACAGTGTATGTAGTTTTTGCAGGTCTTGAGTCTTATTAGAAAAGACAAAGCCACAGATATTATCTGTGTATATAAATACCACTCAAAAAACAAATTAACGAATGAAAAAAATGTGAAATGCATAGCCTGGATAATTTAAGTGTCTATCTGCCACACAGAACAAAAACTCCAGGCCAAGCAGATTTCTCAAACCAGCAAACAAAATGGATAAGGCAAAAAGGACAGCAGCTCTAACAGTTTAAGCAACTCACACAGACAAAAATGAGATTGCTTTCCTCACTCTGCAGGGAGTCACCACTAGTGCTTGTAGTTTTTGCAAGCCTTGAATCTTATAAATAACAAGGCCACAGATATTCTCTGTGTATTTAAGTATCACTCAAGAAACAAATTAACCAATGGAAAAATGTGACGTGCATCTTGGGTAATGTATATGTCTATCTTCCACACAGAACAAAAACACCAGGCCAAGCAGATTTCTCAAAATAGAAAAATAAAATACGGCAGTTAAAAAAGAAAGCTGCTCTGTCAGTTTAAGCAATTTACTGACAAAAAAGTGATTACTTTCCTCACCCAGCAGGGAATCACCAACAGTGCTTGTAGTTTTTGCAGCCTTGAGTTTTATCAGTACACATGTAATCCAAACATGTTTTCCTTCAAGCTGTATCTTCATGATCTGTTTCTCTCTAATTAACTCTTAAGTCAGCTAATAAGTAGGCATACTACACTTTTATCAGCTCTTCAATGGTAATATAATTGGAGATCAAAGCAACCACAACCTCTGCAGCTCTTTCTTTCACTTCAGCAATGTAGTTATCAAGCTAAGCACTCACTTTCTCTCTCTCTCTTTTCATTTTGGACAGCCACCATCAACAATTCCTAATGCACACTGCCCAGCACTCTTCACTGCATTTCATCTTGGAGGCTATCAGAGTTTGCCACCTCCTCAGTACCATTCATTTTGTTATCTTGCCAGAATTTTCAGTAAACTTCTTCAGTCTTTCTGTCTTCCCCATTCTTCTTTTTCATCTTCCTGCCAGTACTTGGCATTGGTCAAGTTTACTAATAAACAATACTCTTCTGTTTAACTATATTTAACTTCAAAATATACACCTATACTTGAAAAAAGTAAATAAACAAGTTACTTGGGTAAACAACATCTCTCACACCATTACCAGAAGTTAAATTTATCTATTTTAAATATTTAACTGGTATTAACTAGTTGGCTTAGTTTCCTATTGTTCATTCAGTGGGGATGATAAATAGGTACAGATCTTTTAATATTGATTTAAGCAAATACTATATATTTGCTTAATGATTTTCTGTGTTTTTCTCATTTTCTCTGGATGCAGTCACAGTCAAAATTAATGCATTTATATTTTCTTCCCAATTTGTTTTAAGGGAAAATACATATTTTAATGTATTTTAGACCTATTACCCCTTAGATAAGTCTAATTTAATATGGGTTCTTGTAAGGATTAATTAGAATTTTTATAGATATTACCACTATAATACGTTATTTACAAACTCTAATACAAAGGAATAAATCTGTTGAGCAATTAAAAAATACATATAATACTGGCCATCTTGAGACTGAAAAATATTTGTATACATTTGCATTTTGAAAAATCAGACTTAAAAATACCAAATTGTTCAGATATTTTCTATCCTCTGATTTTAGTAAGCTTCTTTTTGTTTCTAGAACTCTGTAATTAAGGGGAAAACTATACAAAGATATCATTTAAAATATGTAAGACTGGTGTTTGATATGCTTTCATCCATGATACATATTATATAGCTTTTTTTTATTGTGATTATAGTTTTAATTTAGAATCTTAAATCTGATTAGTCATTAATTTTCTTTTACATCAGGGTATCATTCATTATAGCACACAGTATTTTTTACAACTCTGCTAACCTTGTAGGATTGTGTTAGTTGGGTCAAGTGTAAGAATCTTCTTGATTTATGCATCTAAATTCTTATATCCTAAGATATGGATCCACATGTTTCTATTTATTTTAGAGTATTACTGATTTTTATCCATTATCAATAGGTTTTCTTCAAGACAATACATGTATAATTTCTTCAAATATAAATGGCTTAAATAACTTACCAGAGGAATGGATTACTTAGTTTTTGTTTTAAATTAAACAAAGACAACATTGTTTTTCTGCAGCAGACAAAACTGTTAAAAGATGACATATACAAATACATGGGAGTTTTGAATCACCACCTTCTTAAATGAATAAAAATAAGAGTTGTGATTATATTATGGATACAACTCTTGGTGAAGCAAAGGTTAATACTAACAGTTATAAAGACAGACTGACTGACTGCTTAATATAGTTACAACACTACAAAAATTCCTGCCTTTTCTTGATGGGTGTTGTATACCTGTGTGTAACAAATGCTACAAAATTCTTACATATTTCTTTAGTTAATACTAAAGGGCATTAATCTTGTTTTTCCTCACTACAGCTGACCATCACTAGCCACCAATTCCTCTAGTCATGGTTAGAGGAACTGGTGGCTACTGATGGTCAGCTGTAGTGAGGAAAATGTCTACTGGATCCACTTTCATCTACCCCTGGTTCAAACTGTCCCAGGTCCATTGCTGGTGAAGAGCTAAAGAACACTGGTACACTGTCATACTCTTTACAGGGAATGTGCCCTACCTCCTACCACCAAGTACCAGCCTTGTGAGCTCAGCCATCACTGATTTTCAAAGTTGCATGCCTGCTTCCACAGAAGCAACCCCCCCCCTTCAACTGTCATACTGCTTATGCAGCACAAAGCTCGTCAAGCTGCAAACAGTTGCTTTACCGCAGTGAGCCTAAGCTGCCTCCCTCCCACCTGGATGGGTGAGCCACTGTTGGCCACTCACTCCCACCCTCCACATGCAGTCCCTCTAGTGCCCTTGCAGCTATCAGGATATTTAATCTTGGCTGGATACGTTAATAGTCTGTTGGATAAAACTTATATTATTGCAGTAAAAGAGCCCAGAATGTCTGTGTTGGCTCACGTTTCAAAAAAATGACCAAACAGTTTTGATCCTGAAAGATATGACTGAACTGAAAGATCTTGACTCTTTGTCTTACACTCATTACAGTTCTGAATATGGGACCCAGATAAGGACAGACAGAACACATGAATCTTATAATACTTTTTTTTCTAAAATTGATTCTTATAAAAAAAAGCTGCTTGCCCTTTGTCTAATCATAATGCTCTTATTTCTGAATGGTAATTAAATAATACACAGCTGATTTTCTCTTGGTATATACCTGGTTATTTCTGTGAAGACTGGTAGAGATGGGTGAAGGCTGCCAGCCTAGTCAAATAGAATTTGGTACATAATTCCGTCATTTGTAAATACTGTGAAATGTTGAAATACAAGCTTGTTTTCTTAAATGAAAGAATATACTGTGAAATGTTGAACTTAAAACAATGTAGCAACATTGTCCTCTGCTGTAAAGAAAGCTAGGTCAAGCATTTCCTATTTGTCTTTTGAAGTTTACATTACTTCATGTTTGACCCTTTGAAGTTAAAATGTGGAGTCGGTGAGTCTGTAGTGAAGCATCCTGCCTATTGTTTTAACTTAAGGAATAATTACTACAGTTTACATATGGAATGTCTTTTACCGATGTAGTTTCCTGCAGGAGAAAGATAAAATTATGTAGTATCTGTTAGCCTGGGAACACCAGGAAAGTGTGAAATGATATAATGGGAATCAGGACTGAAAATAGCAATTTAAACAGAGAGAATCAGAAGGCATTATGCATTTTTGTCTTGACCATCCAACTCACAGCACTGTCTTGCTCACATGTAAGTTATCTTAGACTTGTGTTTTCTTTTAGAAATAGCTAGGAACATGTTTTTCTGTGATGTCAGAACTGTACTACTGAATTATTTTAAGTATTTCTGTGTGATCTCTGAACTCTTGACTAGCACTGTGTAGTAGGAAGTATTGTCTTGTTTTTCTATTATTACATATTTTTAAACCCTTTCAACTGTGGCTGCTTTGTGTAGAGATAATTCAGGCTCTTTAGAGTACTTCTACGCCTCTGGTAAAATTGTACAAAGCAACTCCTATAGCTTTAGCCCTGGGCTATACTACCAATTGGATGATAATATTGCACAGTAATAATAGGATACCCTTTTAAGGGCCTTTGAGTAGCTGATAATTATTAGTGGGTGGTGGCAAGTGGTACTACCGTATAGTCTGGGAAAAGGGGACACAGCTGGAGAACCTGTGCCAGCCTTCCCCAGAAGTGTCTGTGTGGTTGTATAAATTCTTATCTCAAAGTGTGTGAGTGTGCGTGTCAGCTACTTGGGCAGGGACACGAAGCACTGGCTGGACAGAGAGGGTAATACAGGTTTTAGCTTGCCCACTAGTCTGAGATCTGGACCCTATAGCTGTGCCAGTGGGGAGTCTTATTGGAGACATGGAGAGCAAGGGAGTGACCAGCCCTGGACTGACTGTGATCTCTGTTTGCTCTTAAGGGAAATTGCACTTTACTGTGTGTATCTGTTATCCTTTCTTCATATATGAGAAGCCCTCTCTGGTGTTAGTGGTGAGGATTGAGGCTCCTTGATTGCTGGGCCAGGGCATGGACATCACATTTGTGGTGGCAGTGGTTGGGATATCCTCACATATCATTTGTGTTTAGCAGCAGTGGGATATCCACATCACATATTTATTAGTTGGCAAATACTAATTTGCTTGTAGTGGTGTGGGTAGAGAGAAACCTGTAGCTTGTGTACAGTGAGCTTTGAAGGTGTTTTTGTACTCTAAAACAGCCACACAGTGAATACTCAGAGTTCAGATCACCACTGTTTTATTTCTTTTGTTAGCTTAGTTAGTCAGGGTGAGCAGGCAGCATGTCAGCAGAGGAGTATGGAAAGCTGACAAGGAGCCAGCTGGTGGAGATGTGTCCAGCTAGGGGACTGGTGCATGGAAACCTGACTAAGGCAGACTTGATTGCAGCCTTGGTTACAGCTGCATCAGAAAACAACAAACAGGAGGACAATCAGACTGGCAGTGGAGATATAATACCCTCGGAGAATGGACAGCTCAACCTTTCTGCAGTGGACTTAAAAATCCAGCTGGAGCTAAAAAGACTTGAGTTGGAGGCCAGGCGTGTGGAATTAGAAGCAGCTGAGAGACTGAGGCATCTAGAGAGAGTGAGGAGAATGAGAAACTGCTAAGCCTAGAAGTTGAGGAAAAAGAGAGGCAAAGGCAGCATGAGAAGGAGAAGCTGACACTTCACCAGAGTCATGGAGGTAATGGGGAAGGGAGTAACTGGACCCGAGAAGCACAAAAGGTAAGTAAATTTCTTCCCCAGTTTAAAGAGGGTGATGATTTTGATAGTTTCATACATATGTTTGAGAGGGTATGTAAACAGTATGAAGTTGACCAAGGGCTCTGGGTACGGTTCCTGATCCCCTTACTCCATGGTAAAGCTGTAACTGCATTATCTAAAATGTCTGACGTTGCATAATTAATTATACTGCTGTAAGAAATTGCCTATTAGAGTTTTTTAAGCTAACACCTGAAACATACAGGAAAATGATTTGTGAGCATAGATGCAAGGCAGATGAAAGTCTGTGTGAATATGTTGCTGAATTGAGCACTTATATCCATAGGTGGGTGAGTGGATGCCAGGCCACCACTTTTAAAGGGCTGGCAGACATTTTGGTGAGGAAACAAGCCCTTAGCAATTTGCCTGAGGACATGAGGATCTGGTTAGCTGATAAACAATGTGCTATTTCAGATGAGTTGGGGAAGAAGGGAGACCTATACCTGGCAAGCAGGGCAGCCCTGCACAGGAAGGGGCCCCCGGTACTGCTCATGGGTCTAAAGGAACCCATGGTAGGCAGCACAGACTGCCACAACAGAATCTGCCAGTAGCAGGGGAAGCCACTAGTCCAGGTACACGTCCAGGAGCTAGGGTTAAATGTTTTGAATGCAACCAGTGGGGCCATGTGGCATGCAGATGTCCAAAGAGGCAAGGTGAGGAACAAAAGGTGAGGGAGCCAGTAAGCGGGAAAGACAAAATGCCAATAGTAGGTTGTCTTGGGACAACAAGGGTACTAAACTACCACCAGAGGCTATATCCTATTGTACTGAATGGCAAAGAGGACATTGTCAAGAGAGAGACAGCCTCTGATATAACCACTGTAAAGCCTGCAATGGTTACAGAGGAGCACTACTTGCCTGGGCAGCCTACACCAGTCAGGGCTTTAGGAGGGATCCCATTCCAAATACCTTTGGCTAGAGTCCACCTTGACTGGGAAGGTGGAAAAAGAAGCCAGCAAGTAGGTGTGTTTGAGGATATACCTGCTGATGTCTTGATAGGGAATGATTTTGAAAGTGCAGTACCCTGTGCTTGTGCAGTTACATGCAGTCAGGCTTGAAGACAAGCAGGTAAGTCTGGTAGCCTGGAGGAGACCCAGACAGACTGCATACTTGCAGCCAGGACTGGTGAGGTGGTTACTTCAGGGAGTGAGCTACGCTGCAGCAGTGAGACTGAAGGTGAGCCACAGCTGCTTGTGAGTACTGATGTTCCCTTGGATAGGGTTACTGCAAAGGTAGAGGTGAGTAGTAGTACCCAGGCTGACAGTGAGGCACCACTGTCAGAGGATGCCAGACATCCTGTAGAAGAGGAGCTGGGAAGGGTTACAAGGAGAGAGTTGTGACAGGCTCAGCTCTCAGACCCAACATTGCAAGGCCGAAGGCAGGTAGCTAGGGAGGCACCTGATTCTCAAGGAAAGGGGTTATCTGTATACTGGGACAAAGGGTTACTATACAGAGAGTGGACCCCTGAGGGAGGGCTAGGAGGTGAGAGAGTACAGCAGTTGGTAGTGCCTAGAGCCTACCGTCTGGCGCTTCTAGCCATAGCCCATGATGTTCCCTTTGCACATCATATGGGCATAAACGCACAAAGAGGCATATTATGCAGAACTTCTAATGGCCTGGAATTTCCAGAGATGTAACAGGGTACTTCAGGACCTGTGAGCAGTGCCAAAATGTAAGCAAGGCAGGAGACAAGGTGAGAGCTCCTTTGATGCCTTTGCCTATGACTGAGGAGCCATTTCAGAGGGTAGCTATGGATATTGTGGGTCATCTGAGTACCCCAAGTTCCACAGGGAAAATGTATATCCTACTGGTAGTGGATTTTGCTACATGATACCCTAATGTAGTGACTTTGTCCTCCATTGAGGCAGAGAAGGTGGCAAATGCTTTGTTAGAGGTTTTCAGCAGGGTAGGTTTCTCAAAAGAAATACTGACTGATAGAGGTGCCAATTTCATGTCAGACCTGCTGGCTTGTCTGTGGAAGTCCTGTGGGGTGAAGCACATGAAGATCACCCCCTACCATCCCCAGACTAATGGTCTTGTTGAGAGGTTAAACTTTACAATCAAGTCCATGCTACAGGCATTTGCAGATCAGTTTAAGAGGGAGTGTTACAAATATTTGCCTGATCTGTTGTTTGCTCACAAAGAAGTTCTCCAGGAATCCACAAGTTTTTCACCCTTTGAGTTGCTGTATGGGCATAGGGTGAGGGGACCTCTAGATTTAATTCGAGATGAGTGGGAAGGTGAGTGCGAGTCTCACAATGAATCTGTTGTGGCCCAAGTCCTTAACCTCATGGAACCCATGGGCTTGGCCCAGGAGAACCTGGCAGAAGCCCAACAACAGAAAAAGATGTGTTATGACAGAAATGCTCAAGCTAGAGAGTATGCTGTGGGGCAGCAGGTAATGATTCCCATTCTTGTCAGGCACAACAAACTGCAAGCAGCTTGGGAGGGACCCTACAAGGTGGCAAGAAAGATAAGTGATGTTAACTACATGGTGGAACTGAAAGGCAGATGGCAGGGGCACAAATTGTACCATGTTAACATCATGAAACTTTACCATGATAGGGAGGCCTTTGTGCTGAATATTTGCATTGGATTGCAGGAGGAGTCTGAGGGAGATCTGTGGACTGATCTCCTCAGTGAGCCTTGGGCTGACACCTCAGTGGAAGGGGTAGCAATGTCCCAGCAGCTATCTCCTACCCAGGTTCGAGAAATTCGAGCAGTGTTGCAGGAATCTGGGGACATGTTCACTGGGAAACGAGGGTGCACAGACCTGGGGCAGCACCAGGTAAATACAGGACTCCAAAGGCCTATTGCCAAGCCCCTTACAGAGTGGCTGAGAGAGTCAAACAGACTTTGAGGAAGGAGGTACAAGAGATGTTGGAACTAGGGGTGATTCAAGAGTCCAACAGTCCCTGGGCCTCCCCAGTGGTGTTGGTGCCAAAGAGGGATGGCAGCACCAGGTTCTGTGTGGACTACAGGAAATTAAATAGTCACACAGAGTCGAATGCTTACCCTGTGCCTAGGACAGATGAGGCCCTAGAGCAGCTGGGTGGGGCTAAGTATCTTACAACCATTGATCTTACCAAGGGTTACTGGCAGGTGCCCTTGACTCCCAGTGCTGGAGAGAAGTCAGCCTTTGTGACTCCTTTTGGCTTGTATGAGTTCACAAAGATGTCCTTTGGGTTGAAGAATGCCCCAGCAACTTTCTAGAGGCTGGTAGATTGTATCCTAGCAGGAGGGTTTGCCCTTGCTTACTTAGATGATATTGCCATCTACATCCATTCTTGGCCAGAGCATCTTCAGCATGTCAGGGAGATGCTGGGCAGACTACAGAGGGCAGGGTTGACCATTAAGCTGAGCAAATGTCAGGTGGGTAGGGCGGAGATCTCCTTCCTAGGACATAGAGTGGGAAGTGGTAAGATAAGGCCAGAACCTACCAAAGTGGAAGCCATTCAAGCATGGCCTGCACCTGTTACTAAAAAGCAGGTGAGGGCACTTTAAGGGACAGCAGGGTACTACAGAAAGTTCATCCCCAGTTATAGTACCATAGCTGCTCCCCTCACAGACCTGACAAGGAAGAACATGCCAGATAAGGTAGTGTAGACCCCAGCATGTGAGCAGGCATTCCAGAAGCTTAAAGAAGCTTTGGGAGCCCCCCCCCCCCGTGTTAGCCAGTCCAGATTACAGCAAAGAATTTGTTGTGCAGGCAGATGCTTCAAACCATGGGGTGGGGGCTGTACTTAGCCAGATTTCTTCAGAGGGAAAAGAGCATCCAGTGGTTTATCTCAGTCATAGGCTCCAACCTAGGGAGATATGCTATGCAACTGTAGAAAAGGAATGTCTAGCCATAGTGTGGGCACTGCAGAAACTTCAGCCTTATCTGTATGGAAGAAAATTCACTGTTATGACAGATTACAACCCCTAACATGGTTAAACAGAGCCAGCCAGCAAAATGCCAAGTTGCTAAGATGGAGCCTGGGGTTGCAAGCATATGATATGTCAGTGCAGCACCGCACTGCGAGTAGCAATGCCAATGCAGATGGGCTCTGAAGACAGGGAATGGGGTAAGGTACCCTGAAATAGACCTAACCCTCTCAAGCAGCGTTTCTCAAGGGTCACTTGAAAAACTAGCTTGAGTTCTCCCGGGGGGGGGGGGTGAAAACTGGTAAAGATAGGTGAAGGCTGCCAGCCTAGTCAAATAGAATTTGGTACATAATTCTGTCATTTGTAAATACTGCGAAATGTTGAAATACAAGCTTGTTTTCCTAAATGAAAGAATATGATGTGAAATGTTGAACTTAAAACAATGTGGCAACATTGTCATCTGCTGTAAAGAAAGCTAAGTCAAGCATTTCCTATCTGTCCTTTGAAGTTTAAATTATTTCATGTGTTTCCCTTTGAAGTTAGAATTTGGAGTTGGTGAGTCTAGAGTGAAGCATCCTGCCTACTGTTTTAACTTAAGGAATAATTACTAGAGTTTACATGTGGAATGTCTTTTATTGATGTAGTTTCCTGCAGGTGCAAGATAACACTTATGTAGTATCTGTTACCCTGGAACACCACGAAAGTGTGAAATGATGTAATGGGAATCAGGACTGAAAATCGCAATTTAAACAGAGAGAAATAGTATGCTTTAAGCATTTTGTCTTGACCATTCAACTCACAGCACTGACTTGCTCATATGTAAGTTATCTTAGACATGTGTTTTCTTTTAGAAATAGCTACGAACTAGCAAGATTAGACCAAGTGTTTTTCTGTGGTGTCAGAACTCTACTACTGAATTATTTAAGTATTTCTCTGTGATCTCTGAACTCTTGAATAACACTGTGTAGTAGGAAGTATTGTCTTGTGTTTTTATTATTTATTATTAAATATTTTTAAACCCTTTCAATTGTGGCGGTTTTGTTTAGAGATAATTTACGCTCTTTAGAGTGCTTGCATGCCTTTGGTAAACTGTACAAAGTCACTCCTAGAGCTTTAACCCTGTTCTATACTATCAATTGGATGATAATATTGCACAGTAATAATTGGACACCCTTTTAAGGGCCTTTGTGTAGCTGATAATTATTAGAAGGTGGTGGCAAGTGGTACTACCGTATAGTCTGGGAAAAGGGGGCACAGCTGGAGAACCTGTGCCAACCTTCAGAAGTGTATGTGTGGTTGTATAAACTCTTATCTGAAAGTGTGTGTGTCAGCTACTTGGACAGGGACACGAAGCACTGGTTGGACAGAGAGGGTGCTAGAGGTTTTAGCTTGCCCACTAGGCTGAGATCTGGACCCTATAGCTGTGCCAGTGGGGAGTCTTATTGAGGACCTGGAGAGCAAGGGAACAACTAGCCCTGGATTGACTGTGATCTCTGTGTGCTCTTAAGGGAAATTGCACTTTACTGTGTGTATTTGTTGTCCTTTCCTCATATATGAGACATCCTCTCTGGTGTTAGTGGTGAGGACTGAGACTCCTTGACTGCTGGGCCAGGGCACTGGTGTCACAATTTCATAAAACTGAAAACAATTAATCAGTTGTTTCTAAATTAGCTAAATGTAGTTCTTCTCTTCAATGTAAGCCATGACAGAAAAAAATGATTCTTTTGGATGTTTTAAAATGTTATGTATTTGGCAGGATGTCATGATGGAGTAAGAACTAAATAAAAAATGACATTTTCTACTAGAAATTCAGAAAACATTAAACATAAATGTTAAATTTCATAATTTCATAAGTACTTACTAAGCTATTGATCTGTGAGGATCTTAAGAAGCCTAACCTTACATCCCCATGGTAGTTTTTACCCTCTACATTTTGCATACAAATAACCCAAAGATAGGCCGAACAAGCATATGTTGAGACATTTACATGTTTCTCTTATCCATTAGGGGCAAAGAGGTTAAACCATAAGTGAATTTGCAGTCACCCATCCATTTGTCCAAATTACATTTGAATAGGGTAGCAGTAGTAGCTTGCTCTATGTGGAGTAGAAGACAATTTCGCAGTGATAAAAATATTTATTAAGCAAAAATGATTGAGATCCCTTGACTGGGTTTTTATGACAACATTGGAGTACAAATGTGCAATAGGTCGACAGAACAGGGTCTGCTGAAGTGCTATTCGCATGGCAGAGGTTGCCTCTCAATAATTTGTATGAAACTGGTATTATTTGGATAAAACTATGTTCATTTGTAAGGATGACCAGCTTTTTGTTTCTTTTCATCCCAGGACATTAGGTTTGGCTGTTTCTAAGCACACCATCTCTCTGTCTGTGCAAATCCAAAGTATGTATAACCCTCTCACTAGCAGACTGAGGAGAAGGAAAAAAGCAAGGTAGGTGTACTACCTGATTCAAAAACAACTCATTAACCACCTTGGGCATAGAAAAAGGATTAGTATGAAAGGACACCCTGTCCCTCTGAAAGACTAAAAAAGGAAGGATGGTTAGAATGGCCTGAAGCTCAGAAACCCCTCAAGCAGACGTAAGAGAAAGCAATAAAACAGACTTCTAGGTACAATGTTGCAGAGAAGCTAAATCTGCAGGCTGAAAAGGAGCCTTGGTCAAAAACAAAATTAAGGTCGTGTGGAGGAGGAATGGGCTTCCTTGGGGCCCTAAGATGCAGGATGCCGTTAAGAAACAAAGCTGAAAAAACACAAAATAAACTACTAAAATAGAAAAACGGCTTCAGAAAGCAACCAGTAGTTTTAAAGTGCTTTTCGTTTAATAAAATCAAACTTCTTCAGATGCAAACATTCAAGGTACAAGTTTCAGTTAAATAACTAAAGTATAGATTTAGTAATATGGCCATCATAGCTAGTTAAAATTATGTACTAACATCAAGTTAATTTTTTGTATGGTAATTTTTAGTCACTGTTAATGGTGCCTAAATTTATTTCTCGAACTGCCAGCTGAGTTATTTCTCTGGGCTAGGCGATTAGCTATGAACCAGTATGAAATGTTGTAGTAAAAAAAGTTTGTAATGCAGAATTTCAGCAGTGTAATAGTAATTCCTTATAGGTAACCTTATTATTTCATATGTTTATTTGTTCTTGTTGTTTAATGTATACCTATCAGCATACTTTACTTTTAAACCATAGCTTCAATCTTCCTTGTTCATGGTTGTCAGCATTGTTTTAGTTTTAAACAGTATTTTTTCATAGTGTGTAGAACAGGAAGGGTTAACTATTGTTGCTGATGTCATCACAGCATGTGAGCTGACAGGCTGAAGCACTTCCTGGTATTTTGAGGAAAATGACAAAGGCAACAAAC
Organism: Protopterus annectens; assembly: GCF_019279795.1. Lineage (NCBI taxonomy): Eukaryota > Metazoa > Chordata > Ceratodontiformes > Protopteridae > Protopterus > Protopterus annectens. Next base: position 1,190,837,739 of record NC_056745.1, read on the forward strand.
AAACCTAATGAAGAAGAACACTGGCAGGAAGGGTCCCAAGGAACACTGGACAGAAAATGTTGAGTAAAAGAACTTTAATGCTAAATAAATTTCCATGACCATTAAAAAAGTGCACAAAAAAAAAGGAGCATTATATAGAAATCAGCAACTACTTACCATGGCAGCTAAAATTTCGGTAGCAAATTCTCATCTTATCTCTACCCTACTCTACGCCTCTCCAATATTTACTAACCTTAGACAATGCGATCTAAATAAGCTCGAAACCCGCTACAACAAAATCGCCAAATTTGCCACAGGGGCTTCCTACCGTACTCACCACTGTCTCTCACTAGCAGAACTGGGCTGGCTAGAGCTCCCCCACCTCTTTCAATGGTACCAACTCACACTCGCCCACAAACTAATAAACCAACCACTAAAAGTCCCATCCCTCCAGAATCTACTCCAACCCTACATAACCATGAGACCACTAAGATCCAGCCACAAAAACCTCCTACAGGTCACAAGAGCCATTAACTCTGCTGGAGAAGCATTATTCTCCTGCACTATAGCCAAACTCTGGAACTCCCTCCCATCCTCAATTACCTCTGTAACTTCTTGCACCCACTTTAAATACTTACTAAAATCACACTTCAAAACTTGCCAGATATGCCCTTGCAACCTCCTTCTCTAATACCATCCACTCCCCCCACCCATTACCTCTCTCAGCCCCCTATCAACAACCTACTCTTAGCACGCTTGGCTACTCATGTTCCGAGGCTACCTACCACATAATACTAACTTCTTGTAGCAACAACTGCTAATGGCTGTTATGTATCTCAAAAACAGATTGTATCAATTGTTCACTGATGAATCTCAACTACATTTGTAACCATGTTTAGTATATGTCACCATATTTTAAAAGTGTACTATGCTGTTTTACATCTGTTTTCTTCTTGTCTTGTGTCCTTAACTGGACTAATGTCTATATTTAAATGCTATGTTTTTTAACTGTATAATGCAAATACTTAATGTGGAGCTTTTCTCCCCGGAGCTCCGCTGAAAATGGACCTGTGTCCAGTCAGACTATCCCGGTCAACAAATGTAGATAAATAAATATAATAAATAATAAAATAAATCCAATAAAAATCGATGTGAGCGCTTTCGTTAAAACAATGTTAACTTCATCAGACAAGAGTCAATATGCACAACCAATGTTTAAATACCTTTTTAAATCACCTTTTAAAACAATCTGATTGGACACAGAGAACCAGCTAAAACATGACTAAGATGAACGGATATAGTTAACCCTTTGCTAACTGTTGCAACAACACTTCACATTTACAAAAATGCATATATTGCGAACACTTCTACAAATTAAATATGTGCAAAAAAGTGAATTATTTTCTCTAAAGACAAATTTGAACTATTAAAAACCTTATGTTAGTGTTCTAATGGCCAAGCTTTAAGAGTAATACACAAACTAATTTAAAAAACATCAAACCTTTTCTAATAAAGTGCTTGTGCAGAGTCGTTAAATTCGTACTATTTTTTTCCTTTCCAAGGCTTTCAGTTTTAAGACAGGAGTGATGGATGTCCTGTCATTAATGCCAGGCCATTTGTCTGCATGCAAGAGAATCTGCCATCTCAATTATTTTAACTCCAGCTGGAGCCCCCAAGGTATCTTGTCACTAATGACAACATGGTCAATGGCCATAAAACTGAACCTGTGGCGGTTATTGTCGTGGATGTGCCTAGCCAGTGCGTTGTTCATATTATTTTTCCTAATGGCATAGTAATGTTCATAGATCCTTGCCCTACAACATGAATCAGTCATGTACAGTGATTTAATCAAATTGTTTGACAGATGTGGCTTGGAATTATTAGACCTTTTGATAAAGTACAATAATAATGAACTATACCTTTTGTTTTATGAACTTGCTATATTGGACAAAGTTATTCGTGATGACAAAGAATATGATAGCATGAAATTTGAACATTACAGAATTTATACAAGTACTGATCAACATATTACAAAGTTAAAAGTTGGAAAATTGAGTAAATTGGATAGGGATGTCAATGATTATGCGAACAGTACTGCCTATACAAAATCACCTGGTTCGTATAGGAAACCTAAGAGCCCACCTCCTCTTCCCCTTGATTTAATGACTAGCAGCAAACCTAAGTTTGAAAGGTCTGATGAAGTAGTTTTAAACTACGATAGTGAATACCCGGAATTGAGGAGGAGCGAGAGAATAAGAAACAAAGGCTACTATAATAACAGGCAACAGCCCCAGGCAGGGTTTCAAGGAGCCAGGCCGACAAACAAGAACTGGAGGACTTAGATTTTCCCTAAGTTAATGACACCAGTATTGAATTTCCTGTTAATGGATTTTTAGAATTGAATGATCATTTAGAACAGTCTACCAATGTATGCACAGTGGTTTATAATAACCAGAAAGATTTCTCAGTGTATAATTATTCTGAGCTATGTATTGATGAGGTCACGGCTGATCTACTCTCAAAGGGAATGACTTTTGTACCTACTAATAAGTTCAATGTTGTAGACACAATAATATAAATGTATTTAAGGAAATTGAATTTGTGTATAATGCAAGAAACAATTTTACAGACCAACATTAACACTAGCAGCATCTTTAGAATTAGTTCCAACTATAACCCCCCTTTACACCCCAAACTGGCAATATATGAGAAATGATGTGAGCTTGACCTATACAATTTCAATTCTCTAAACAAGAATAAACACAGGCAAGCACACAATTTTGTCAACATGAACCAGAATGAACGTGACAGGTTGTTAATGCTACAAGAGCATGATGTAAGAGTCATGAAACCTGATAAGGGGGAAGGGTGGTAATTATGGATGCCTCTATGTACACAGCAAAAAACGTTATCTATTCTGGACACGACGAATTACACAGAGGTGTCCCTAAATGAATTAAACACTGCATACAATAAAATGTATGGCCAATTAACTGACCTATTTCTCGAGTGAAGGATAGATCTTTCCCTATATAATTATTTAAACATCATTAGCCCAAGAGTCCCAGTGTTTTTCCACCTATGAGACCCTTAGTAGACAGTAGGGACTCCATCACCATGGCCTGTGCCCAATATTTAGACCATGAGCTTAAGAAAATATTGCAAAAAGAACACCAGATATGCAAGAATTCCTGGACCTTTTTAGAGCAGGTCAATGGACTTGAGTATAATGAGAACGACATATTGGTCACAATAAATGTCAAAGATTTGTATACTGTCATTCCACACAGCCCTGGCCTTGACTGGGTTGGCGACTTGTTATTAGAACATAAAGTAAACCAGGAGAAGATTAATTTAATTTTAGAATTACTGGAATTAGTCTTAAAAAATAATTACTTCTCTTTCAATGACAGATAATTTTTGCAGATAACTGGAGTGGCCATGGGATCAGCTTGTGGAGGGGCATTTGCGAACATGGTCATGGCACACTGAGAGAGGAATTTTCTTTTCAAATTCCAATTTTATTCCAGTGTTAAGTTGCACTTCAGGTTCCAGGATGATATTAGTTTAATTTGGAAGGGGTCTTCTTTCGAGCTGGATGAGTTTTTACAGTACTTCAACATTACAACCACATTTTTGCAGTTCACTTGGGTAACTGACTTGACCCATATAAACTATTTAGATGTACACTTGTTCAAAGACACACTTACTGGAAGGTATGCTATAAGAATTCACAGAAAAGAAACCTACTCCAATTATTTTCTGCATTACACCAGCTCCCACTCCAAACATCAAAATAAGTCAGTGGTAAAAGGGCAGCTTGTCCGAGCTGCCCGTATGACCTCTGGGGAAGGGGACTTTATAGTAGAGTGTAGTAACTTGAAATCTATGTTTGAAAGTAAGGCCTACCCGGTTGAATTGCTCAATGAGCTTATTGATGAGGTCAAGTAGAAAAGAAAAATAGGCCACTTTAAGCCCATAGTTGGTATGTACACTCCTGACAACCGTCCACCTGTCATTGGGATGAAAAGAATGGATGAAAATACAAGCCCCTTCCTCAGATCTTTAACAGTCACTTACAATTCTGACTCTTACAGCTTGAAGTCAATTTTTAGTAAAAACTGTGGCATTTTAATGGAAGATAGGGACATCATAACTCATCTGGGCGACAAACCAATAACAACATACAGAAGAGGTCCAAACTTAAAAGACCTCCTTAGAAAGGGACACACACACACACACACACACACACACACACACACACACACACACACACACACACACACACACACACACACACACACAATAACTAGCCGGTGTGACATGTACAAGTGTGAGTCATATAAATGGTGTCATAAGGTCAAAACTGGTATTAAGTTTTTAATCAACAACATGGTCTTTAAAGTAAAAGGTACGTACAATTGCTCTTCCAAAGTAGTTGTTTATGTGGCGACATGTGACCAGTGCTCAGCGTTTTACATAGGCAAAAGAGAAAATTCAGGGCAAGGATCTACGAACATGACTATGCCATTAGGAAAAATAATATGAACAATGCACTGGCTAGGCACATCCACGACAATAACAGCCACAGCTTCTTTTTAATGGCCATTGACCATGTTGTCATTAGTGACAAGATACCTTGGGGGCTCCAAATGGAGTTAAAAGAATTGAGATGGCAGATTCTTTTGCATGCAGACAAATGGCCTGGCATTAATGACAGGACAGCCATCACTCTTGTCTTAAAACTGAAAGCCTTGGAAAGGAAAAAAATAGTATAAATTTAACGACCCTGCACAAGCACTTTATTAGAAAAGGTTTGATGTTTTTTTAATTTAGTTTGTGTATTACTCTTAAAGCTTGGCCATTACAACACTAACATAAGGTTTTTAATAGTTCAACTTTGTCTTTAGAGAAAATAATTCACTTTTTTTACACATATCTAATTTCTAGAAGTATTCACAATATATATATTTTTTTAAATGTGAAGTGTTGTTGCAACAGTTAGCAAAGGGTTAACTATATCCATTCATCTTAGTCATGTTTTAGCTGGTTCTCTGTGTTCAATAAGATTGTTTTAAAAGGTGTTTTAAAAAGGTATTTAAACATTGGTTGTGCATATTGACTCTTGTCTGATGAAGTTAACACTGTTTTAATGAAAGCGCTCACATCAATTTTATTGGATTTATTTAGCATTAAAGTTCTGCTTTTACTCAACATTTTGTGCCCGGTGTTCCTTGGGACCCTTCCCACCAGTGTTCTTCTTCACTTCCTGGTGTTTTATTTAACTGAAACTTGTACCTTGAATGTTTGCATCTGAAGAAGTTTGGTTTGATTTTATTAAACAAAAAGCGCTTTACGCACTTTAAAACTACTGGTTGCTTTCTGAAGCCGTTTTTTTTCTATTTTAGTAGTTTATTTTGTGTGTTGTTCGGCTTGGTTTCTGTGTTATTGCATCAGGAAGCACATGTAGTCTGAGATTATTCACTCAAACGCAAGATAGAGTAGAAAAGTGTAAACTGACAGTTTTGATTGAAGCTATGGCAAAATGGAGGGAATTACTATCATCATGTCTGGAATCTTTAGACAACCAGCAGCATGAACTATGTGAGTCACTGTCAGTGTCTAACACAGTGCTTACACTGCATGAACAGGATGGAAGCAATGTGCAGCCAATAACCAGACCTAATTTAAATGCAGCAGAGAACAACTTGCAACCTAATGGTGTACAACAACAAAGTGTTACCAACAACTTGCAATGCTCATCAGTTTAACTAGGAACAATCAGAGAGTACCAAGGAAGTTGTATGAGTGTTCAGCACGAGATCCATACCTCGGGGCTTATTGGGTCTCTCGTCCTGACGGATTGGCTAAACAGAAATTTCTCTTTTTCTACGGAAGTTTACAATCCACCATGGGGGCAACCGGCTGGAGGTAATGTTAATCTCAGTATATTGTTGACATGCTGAAAGTCTTTGATTCTACACTTGTCAAACTTAAAAAGAATACAGCTAGAAATGTCATACTTTAAGGAATGTTTACAACAGCGTACAGTACCAAAATGCCTTAGGAGATTCCAGTATCCAACAGGCTTAGTAAATCACTCTGTTTTTCATGTAGAATTATTACAATTCTATGATAAGCAGGGATTTGAACTTCTAGAACTCATGATAAAACATTACAATTCATGGGTTGAAACCATCTTAAAAGAAGTGACTGATTTAGATCACAAAATTAAAGCGCACTTAGATTTCAACAGTTACCAATATGATTATACAAGAAACTTTACCAGCATTGACCAGTACCACAAAAAATTGAAATCTACTAGGTTAAAAAATTGTAATGAGATTGCTTAGCCTATGACAACGGTACGGCTTACCCAAGCCCACCGATCTCACAAACAGGGGCGTTTAATAACAATAACACTGCCTCTATGCAAGGCCCTACTCAGGTGGGTGATCTCAACTTAAGCTTTAACCTTTATCAACAAATGAACTCTCAGACCCCCTGCCAGCTTTCTCTGCAAGGAGAAGCGAGAGAATCAATAATCAAAATGGAAGGGGCCAGCAGAAAGGTGAGGTTAACACCACACCTGGTGCAAATTTTCAGAATCCCCAACAACAGGGGGCCATCCCCAAATTAATGAATTATACGAACAACAGGAAGAACAGCAGGAAGTTCAACAGGAAGAAATGTTAGAAGTGTACCCTGAGCCTAAAGAGAATCCGAATATCATTAAAAACAATACAGGAGACTTTCAAATTTTCAACTATTTGGAAGTTAACATTAGTCCCGAACTAGCTGAATTATTAGCTAGGAGGTACACTTTTGTTCCCTCACAACATATTAATGTAGCCAGAGCAATCCTCGACATAAAAAATTATACCAGGAAACTAAATCTGAATATTTTATTTGGTAACAATGACAATAACAGTTCAAATGTCAGGAACACCTTACGTGCACCAAGTACTTTCAACCCACCACTACATCCCAGCCTGTAGATATTCGAACATGCATGTGAGCTCGACCTAAGGCACTTAGAGAAATTCTCTAAGAATGCTACTGTCAAGATGAACGTCAGCAAATATGAGTGGGATGAAATGAAATATTTAAGATCACTTAAAGTGTGGGTTTCCAAACCGGATAAAGGTGGTGGTCTGATTATCATGGACCATCACGAATATGTGAAACGAATGAGGGACATTCTAGCAGGGGAGGTTTACCAAGTAGCCTCCCTTAATGAAATAAACATGGCTTACCGATGGATAAATATGTATTTGAATGATATATTCATAACAGCTAGAATTGAAGTAAATGTCTTCAACTACATGACCATGCCCTTACTCTAAAATCCAGACACTATTCGGGATACCCAAGATCCATAAGGATCTAACCAATCCACCAATGAGACCTTTATTGGATGGTCAAGATTCAGTCACTTTTCCATGTGAGAAAGTACTGGATGCTATTCTGAAAAGATGAACAAACAGAAATCACTAGTCAGTCAGAAAGTAGAATGGAGCAGGCAAATGTTTATATGAACACACCAAAATTTTATTGTAATCCAAAGTTAAAATTGTAGAATATCCAAATGTATAAGCGCTTTTGTCTCCTTTTTAAATAAGTTGAAGAGACTTCATCAGATACAATTAGTTACTTTCATCACCTGAATTTAAAAGAAGAAATTCAAATTACATCACATCCTAGAGCAGTCAACACACCTTCATTTAAAGCCATAGTATACTTAAAATTATCATTATTTCTACAACACAGTGAAAGTTGTTAAAACCATTAAAAATACTTTTAAAATACTTCATGAATTTTAAAATCACCACCTATCTAGAATTATATTAATAACTTAACATTTAAATAAATTTAAATAAATAAATCCATGTGGTAATAAATGTAAATAAATACCTAAAATATTAGAGAACATATATAAGTATAAATAAATACTCATTCAAACAGTGTATATATGAATAAGTTTGTTACACTAAGATACTTACAAAGTGCATTTTAACATCTATTCAGGGCACTAATTTTCAAGAGACTACTAATAGACAAATTATCATTAAGCCCTGGCCAATACATGGCGTTCAGTTTGATCTGCCATCCTAGTTCCATTTTTGTCAAGCTGGTAAGACCATGCTCCATCTCTTGCACTAATCATTACAGTGTCTAATATAATAAATTTAAAAGCATGGTCTGGGTAAGCCATAGTATGTTTTGCTAAGGCGTTCCCTTCCCATAGATCGCGTACGTTTCTGAGATTTTCCCCTATTCTGTTTTTAAATTTGCGCTCAGTCTTGCCCATGTAAAAACATGGGCACAAATTACAAACAGCGCTATATACAACCCTCTCAGTTGTACATGAAAATCTACCTCTCAGCCAAATTCTAACTCCATTTATTGTGACACTGTTATTATTTTCCATAATGTTCGGCAGAACTTGCATCTCCTACATTTATGCATGTGTCCTTGAAGATACTCTTCCTGTCATCTTTCAAACATGTTTTTAAGGCACTGTCCTTTCTTATATACGCAAATAGGAGCATCCCCCAAAATGTCTCTCGTTTCTTTGTCACTCCTAATAATTTCCCAATTTTTATTAAAATGTTCTTAATATAGTGTGCTTAAAGTCAAAAAACTATTTTCATAAATCTTTTCATTCACTGGTGTTGTGGCCATGGTTATGTTAGTGTTGGCTTCATTCCTATTGTCATCTCCACTATTAATTATTTGATTTGTGTTACTTATATGGTATTCAGCATTTTGGCTCCTGTCTTCTAGAATGGGAGTAAAGTGCCCAGATTGTCTTTTGTCATTAACTTCTTGCATAATCTTATCAATTAGACTAATAGGAAAACCTCTTCTAAGGAACATACATTTCAGCAAGTTGCATTCCTCTACATAGTCACCCCAAAGGGTTGCATCCGGGCTGCACAGACAAATTGCCCTTTCAGTACAGCTCGCTTTTGTTTAAAGGGATGACAACTGCTGAAATGTAAAAAAACTATTAGAGTAGGTTTCTTTTCAAAATATTCTAGCTAGAAATCTATTTTCAGCTTCATCTTTTAGTAAGTGAACATCTAAGTATGCTATATGTGTATCACTGACAGTATGTGTAAACCTCAATAAACTGGTAGTTTCATTGATAAATGCAAGAAAGTTATCCAAGACGTCTTTGGGCCCTTCCCATAATATAAACAAGTCATCCAGGTAACGCATATATGTTTTACAATATTGAAAATAGTTGGAAGTTTTAAGGTGTTGTTTCTCCCATATCAGCATAACAATATTTGCATATAGGCCATAACAATATTTGCATATAGGCACCCACATGCGGAGCCCATTGCTACTCCTTCCTTTTGAAGGAAATATTGTCCTTCAAAGAAAATAAAATTATTCCTTAAAATAATGTCTAACATCTGTTCAAATAGGTTAATTTTGTCCTGTCTTAACCCTTTTAAGTGTAGAAAATCGCAAAACCATTGTACTCCAATGTCATGTGGTATTATACTATACAAATTAACCACATCTATAGTCACTAACAGATAGTCTTTTTTTGTATCCAATACTATTGATTTTTCTTAAAAAATCCCAAGAATCTATACATACACTAGTTTCATTCCATGTTTATCTGGTTTCATGATCCTAGTACCTTTGTTATGGAGAAGAAATTTAAGTTTAAAATTTTCATTCAAACTTAAATTAGCTATTAATGTTTTTATTTAAGTCATGTATATCAAGTTCACAAATTCTTTCATAAACAGTTAAGGTGGGGTGTAATGGTGGATTAAACGTGCTTGAAATCTTAAATGGATCTTTCACAGACTCTACCTTGTTAAACATAACATTTAGGTTAAGTTTCCTAGTGTACTGTTTCAAGTCCATCAATGTATGGACTAAATTAAATGACTGACGAGGAACAAAAGTAAAACCTTTTGAGAAAATGTCACACATTGTCTTGTTCAACTCTATTTCTGAAAAATTATAGACCTTGAAGTCCTTCTCTGAATTACTATATAGCTTTAGAGGTGGGAGAAGGTATCGACCATCCTGGTCTATGTCAACAGTTAATTTCTCTGTTTCCCCCTCCAACCATTTCTGTTCACACCTTGGTTGTAACCTCTTCCTCTCCCCGTTTAGTAATTTTGTGGCTGGACCCTGTGTTGGTATTGTTAGTTCTGTTGTTGGCTGAAAATCCGCTCCGAACGTCTCAGAGCTGGGTATTGGTCCTCATCTAAAAAATCATCTTCAGACGGAGCCAAACTGTTGGTTTCATCATTAGGGTAACTGTTACCATTAGCTTGGACATTCCTATCCTTATTAAACTGCCACTCCTGAGATCGGGGGGGCGAGGGTGCGCTGTATTATTAGCATAATCTTTCTCGTCCCTCACCAGTTTTTTCAATTTCTTGTTTTAATAAGTGACATTTGTTTGTCTATTGTACGAAAAATCCTACAATATTCAAATCTGTTACTGGAAAATGCAGAGTTCTGTGTAATTAACTTATCCAGTGTTGTCACTTCTTTATTTAGAAGTTCGATTGTTTTGTTGTTATTCACTATAACTCTCTGCATGTATTCAAAGCTGAACTTATCAAACAGTTCAATAAGTTCCAAGTGGAAGTCCGACCCTGCCACCAACCCAGTTGGGTAGCGCCACATACAGAGACCTTTTGGCACAGTTCTTTGTTTAAGACATTCATTGAAAAACATATTATCCATTTGTAACTTCTTGATTTTAAGTAAGTTACGATCTAGTTCATTCAACTGCTCTTGCAAACACATATTAACATACTCATTCAAACAGTGTATATATGAATAAGTTTGTTACACTAAGAAAGTATTTATTTATACTTATATATGTTCTCTAATATTTTAGGTATTTATTTATTTATATTTATTACCACATGGATTTATTTATTTAAATTTATTTAAATGTTAAGTTATTAATATAATTCTAGATAGGTGGTGATTTTAAAATGCATGAAGTATTTTAAAATTATTTTTAATGGTTTTAACAACTTTCACGGTGTTGTGGAAGTAATGACAATTTTAAGTATACTATGGCTTTAAATGAAGGTGTGTTGACTGCTCTAGGATGTGATGTAATTTGAATTGCTTCTTTTAAATTCTGGTGATAAAAGTAACTAATTGTATCTGATGAAGTCTCTTCAACTTATTTAAAAAGGAGCCGAAAGCGCTTATACATTTGGATATTCAACAATTTTAAGCTTGGATTACAATAAAATGTTGGTGTGTTCATATAAACATTTGCCTGCTCCATTCTACTTTGTGACTGACAAGTAATTTCTGTTTGTTCACCTTTTTCGTGGTGTGGTCGAGTATGGAGTCGGAACAAGGCAATGTTTCACCAAACCTAACACAACAATCAACAATGGTTTCAGCAAGTAATGGAGGAGTAGATTTAACCATTCTGATACAGCAGTTGATCAACAGAATGGACCGACTAGAGCAGTCGAGGTCACAATTTACTATTCATTCTACACCAGGTGTATCTAGAGACATTAATGCAACATCGGATGGTTCTTCTGAGGACAATGTTGTACTTGGTACTTCACAACAGTTTAATGCAGCATTGACATCAACTACTGGTAACATTGACACGAAGACGACCATCTCTGTTCGGTGTAACCGTACCACCCCTTCGTTCTGACCTAACGCTAAATAAGGTAAATAATACAAACAGAGCTACAACTTTGAATAATGTAGGTTCTAATGTACTTCAGTTGTCAGACTGGTTAAAAAATGACGAATTAACATTTAACAGGGGAAGAAATGTTAATATGTGTTTGCAAGAGCAGTTGAATGAACTAGATCGTAACTTATTTAAAATCAAGAAGTTACAAATGGATAATATGTTTTTCAATGAATGTCTTAAACAAAGAACTGTGCTAAAAGGTCTCCGTATGTGGCGCTACCCCACTGGGTTGGTGGCAGGGTCAGACTCCCACTTGGAGTTTATTGAACTGTTTGATAAGTTCGGATTTGAATACATGCAGAGAGTTACAGTGAATAACAACAAAACAATCAAACTTTTAAATACAGAAGTGACAACACTGGATAAGTTAATTACACAGAACTCTGCATTTTCCTGTAACAGGTTCAAATATTGTAGGATTTTTCGTACAACAGATGAACAAATGTCACTTATTAAAACAAGAAAATTGAAAAAAAAACTGGTGAGGGACGAGAAAGATTACGCTAATGACACAGAGTATCCTTGCCCCCCCCCCCACATCTCAGGAGTGGCAGTTTAATAAGGATAGAAATGTCCAAGCCAATGGTATCAGTTACCCTAATGAGGAAACCAACAGTCTGCCTCCATCTGAAGATGATTTTTTAGACGAGGACGAATATCCAGCTCTGAGACGTTCGGAGCGGATTTTGAACCAACAACGGAACCAACAATACCAACACAGGGGCCAGCCACAAAATTACCAAACGGGGAGAGGAAGAGGTTACAACCGAGGTGTGAACAGGAATGGTTGGAGGGGCAGAGAAATTAACTGATGACATAGACTAGGATGGTCGATACCTTCTCCCACCTCTAAAACTATGTAGTAATTCAGAGGACTTCAAGGTCTATAATTTTTCAGAAATAGAGTTGAACAAGACAATGTGTGACATTTTCTCAAAAGGTTTTATTTTTGTTCCTTGTCAGTCATTTAATATAGTCCATACATTGATGGACTTGAAATAGTACACTAGGAAACTTAACCTAAATGTCATGTTTAACAAGGCAGAGTCTGTGAAAGATCCATTTATGATTTTGGGCACGTTTAATCCACCATTACACCCCACCCTAACTGTTTATGAGAGAATTTGTGAACTTGATTTACGTGACTTAAATAAAAACATTAATAGAGATGCTAGAACATCTACTACAAAAACTAATTTAAGTATGAATGAAAATTTTTAACTTAAATTTCTTCTCCATAACAAAGGTACTAGGATCATGAAACCAGATAAGGGTGGGGGTACTGTTATTATGAATACAGTGGATTACAACAATAAATTGTTTGAAATCTTAAATTCAGATGCATACACTAGGAGTTCCTTGAATGAAATGAACGGGGCCTACAGGAGAATCAAGAGCTTCATTCAGGACATGTTTATTGATGGCCTGATATCCATCACAGAATTACACTATCTTTCTATAGAATACCCTATTACTCCTAGTATCTTTGGAGTTCCCAAAATCTATAAGGACATGCATCAACCACCAATGAGACCAATTGCTGACGCAAGGGGCTCTATAACATACCCCCTAGCAAAATATCTTGAGAAGGAATTAAGTAAACATGTATGGAATGAAACTAGTGTATGTATAGATTCTTTGGATTTTTTAAGAAAAATCAGTAGTATTGGATACAAAAAGGACTATCTGTTAGTGACTATAGATGTGGTTAATTTGTATAGTATAATAACACATGACATTGGATTACAATGGTTTTGCAAATTTTTACACTTAGAAGGGTTAAGACATAACAAAATTAACCTATTTGAACAGATGTTAGACATTATTTTAAGGAATAATTTTATTTTCTTTAAAGGACAATATTTCCTTTAAAAGGAAGGAGTAGCAATGGGCTCCGCATGTGGGGGCCTATATGCAAATATTGTCATGTTGATGTGGGAGAAAGAACACCTTAAAACTTCCAACTATTTTCAACATTGCAAAACATATATGCGTTACCTGGATGACTTGTTTATATTATGGGAAGGGCCCAAAGACGTCTTGGATAACTGTCTTGCATTTATCAATGAAACAACCCGTTTCTTGAGGTTTACACATACTGTCAGTGATACACATATAGCATACTTAGATGTTCACTTACTAAAAGATGAAACTGAGAATAGATTTCTGGCTAGAATATTTCGAAAAGAAACCTACTCTAATACTTTTTTACATTTCAGCAGTTGTCATCCCTTTAAACAAAAGCGAGCTGTACTGAAAGGGCAATTTGTCCGTTCAGCCCGGCTGACGACCGTTTGGGATGACTATGTAGAGGAATGCAACTTGCTGAAATGTATGTTCCTTAGAAGAGGTTATCCTATTAGTCTAATTGATAAGATTATTCAAGAAGTTAATGTCAAAAGTCAATTTGGGCACTTTTACTCCCATTCTAGAAGACAGGAGCCAAAATGTTGAATACCAGATAAGTAACACAAATCAAATAATTAATAGTAGAGATGACAATAGGAATGAAGTCAACACTAACATAACCATGGCCACAACACCAGTGAATGAAAAGATTTATGAAAATAGTTTTTTGACTACTTTCAATAATGAAGCATACTATATTAAGAACATTTTAATAAAAAATTGGGAAATTATTAGGAGTGACAAAGAAACGAGAGACAATTTGGGGGATGCTCCTATTTGCGTATATAAGAAAGGACAGTGTCTTAAAAATATGTTTGAAAGACGACAGGAAGAGTATCTTCAAGGACACATGCATAAATGTGGGAGATTCAAGTTCTGCTTGAACATTATGGAAAATAATAAGTGTCACAATAAATGGAGTTAGAATTTGGCTGAGAGGTAGATTTTCATGTACAACTGAGAGGGTCGTATATAGCACTGTTTGTAATTTGTGCCCATGTTTTTACGTGGCAAGACTGAGCGCAAATTTAAAAACAGAATAGGGGAAAATCTCAGAAACATACGTGATCTATGGGAAGGGCCGACGAACAAAAAAGAAACCAAAAACTCACTGGTTGGAAACAAGACGCTCTCCACAGGATGCTAGGATATTTTCCTTTTATTTACTGATAAACTTTAAACTTGAAGTGCGTTCAGTATCATGCACTTTTCAGCAAGTAAATACTCAACTTCTTCAGAATGCAAAACAGTGAAGCCTTACAGAAGGCTACCTTTATACATCAATCAATTAGCACTAATTAAAACTTTTAAAAAGCCTGTTACTCTAATTGTAAACTGGCATTTTAAACTGCAACCTATAAAAACAGTATGTAGAGACTAAAATAACCACCAGGGCAAGTCAATACAAAACATACTAGATTCTATACATTTAAGCCCTAGCAGTGTAATATTTAAAAGTTAAAATCAATCACAGTATAAGTAACAACACTAATGTGAGTGTGTTAACTGTGTATGTTACTTTTTCAGTATTTAATGTGCACAATTAATACAATCATCGCCTATATCGGAAACCGTCCCTCATTCTACAAACCTCTATTATTTAAAGGTTAAGCAACTTCAAAAAATTCAGGAAATTACAGTGTTTTTTAAAACAATTTTAAGAAGTTAAAACACACAATAATAATGATAGGAGGTACCATGCAACTGAAAATGGAAATAAGCATGAAAATAACCTGAAAATAAACAGATCCTGCTAGAAGTAAATCTACTTCCTACTTACTTTGCACATAGTTATACATCCAATACTGAATGTACAAATTATAGTGTATACTGGTATTTAATCTTGTAAGTGCCTAGGTGTATGTAAAACGTCCACCTATTGTGTAGGCTTAACAAAGATAGTATTTTACAGAAATATGTGGTAATGGAAAAGCAAATTTCAAAAGACTCCTGGTCTTTTTTAAGTTCTATTAATACTTTGGGGTTCCATCCTAATTGCTTCTTTGTAACTATCGACGTGAAAGACCTTTACTCTTCTATTCCCCACAATATAGCAGTTGACTGGGTACCAGCCATGTTAAGGTCACTGGGAGCAACTAGTGAAGAAAGCCAATTGGTAGGAGAGTTAATTGATGTGGTCCTTTCATACAATTTTATTAAATTTGAGAAGGAATTATACCACCAAAAAATTGGGATAGCCATGGGTTCCCCATGTGGGGGGAGCATAGCTAACTTAGTCATGGCATCTTGGGAGAGATCCTGTTTATTAAATGAAGGAGATCACAATTCAAAATTACTCTTCTACACTCGATTCCTAGATGACATGTTTGTGATGTTTGATGGAACAAACACTGAGATTGAGGAGTTTATTAGGTACCTCAACAATTCTACGGACTTCCTTTCTTTCACATTTCACTACAATAAGGATAGAATAGACTACTTAGATGTTGACCTTAGGAAAGATTACAACAAGAAAACCTGGGTCTCTAAGATACATCGGAAGGCGACATACTCAAATTCTTTCCTCCATTTCTCTAGCTGCCACCCTAAATATCAAAAGAAATCTGTCGTAAAGGGTCAGTTAGTAAGGGCAGCTAGAATGATAACGTATGATGAAGAATTTGTTAGTGAATGTGAAACCTTATTTCAGTTCTTTTTGAGGAGGGGTTACCCTTATGACTTCCTCTCTGAGATTTTTGAGGAAGTTAAAACAAAAAGAACTTTGAAGGTATATGTACCACTGTTAAATGAGAGGGGTTTGAACCAGAGTGTTACAGTGGTTAATGAAGGCAGTGAACGGAATGAGGTGAACTATATGGCCAGTTTCACTTGCACATTTAACCTAGATTCCAACGCAATTTTCAATATTATTTTAAAAAACTGGGATTTCCTGTCTAACGATGATGAATTGAGAAATAAACTTCCAACTAAACCAAAGATAGTATACAAAAGGGGTAATAATTTGAAAGAACTCCTCGAGAGCAGAAAACAGGGATTTTCAACTAGGAAAGGTATGACTAAATGTAACATGTGCAAGTACTGTAAGTTTATTGACGAGGGCTGTAACTTTGAAATAGGTGAGTGGAGGTTCAAAACAAATTACAAACTCAATTGCAACAGTAAACAGGTAGTGTACTTAGCCAAGTGTTGCTACTGTCCGGCCTTCTATATAGGGAAGACGGACAGAAGATTAAATGAGAGGATCTACGAACACCTATACAGCATTAGGAGTAATAAATTGTCCAACGCCCTGGCTAGGCATGTCAACGAACACCCAGGACACGAGTTTAAATTTAGGGCCATCGACCAACAGGTCAGTGATGGAAGGGGTGGACATGACTCACTTAAACTCGAAAGGAAAGAGCTCCTTTGGCAACTGAGGGTTAACTCCAACCAGAGACCTGGAATCAATGAAATGTGCTCAATTCAGTGCATACTGAGGTTAAAGAACTTAGAGAGGTAGTAAAACTTACCCCCCACCCTTTGTTAAGCCTACACAATAGGTGGATGTTTTACATACACCTAGGCACTTACAAGATTAAATACCAGTATACACTATAATTTGTACATTCAGTATTGGATGCATAACTATGTGCAAAGTAAGTAGGAAGTAGATTTACTTCTAGCAGGATCTGTTTATTTTCAGGTTATTTTCATGCTTATTTCCATTTTCAGTTGCATGGTACCTCCTATCATTATTATTGTGTGTTTTAACTTCTTAAAATTGTTTTAAAAAACACTGTAATTTCCTGAATTTTTTGAAGTTGCTTAACCTTTAAATAATAGAGGTTTGTAGAATGAGGGACGGTTTCCGATATAGGCGATGATTGTATTAATTGTGCACATTAAATACTGAAAAAGTAACATACACAGTTAACACACTCACATTAGTGTTGTTACTTACACTGTGATTGATTTTAACTTTTAAATATTACACTGCTAGGGCTTAACTGTATAGAATCTAGTATGTTTTGTATTGACTTGCCCTGGTGGTTATTTTAGTCTCTACATACTGTTTTTATAGGTTGCAGTTTAAAATGCCAGTTTACAATTAGAGTAACAGGCTTTTTAAAAGTTTTAATTAGTGCTAATTGATTGATGTATAAAGGTAGCCTTCTGTAAGGCTTCACTGTTTTGCATTCTGAAGAAGTTGAGTATTTACTTGCTGAAAAGTGCATGATACTGAACGCACTTCAAGTTTAAAGTTTATTAGTAAATAAAAGGAAAATATCCTAGCATCCTGTGGAGAGCGTCTTGTTTCCAACCAGTGAGTTTTTGGTATCTATGGGAAGGGAACGCCTTAGCAAAACATACTATGGCTTACCCAAACCATGCTTTTAAATTCATTATATTAGACACTGTAATGATTAGTGCAAGAGGTGGAGCATGGTCTTACCAGCTTGACAAAATGGAACTAGGATGGCAGATCAAACTGAACGCCATGTATTGGCCAGGGCTTAATGATAATTTGTCTATTAGTAGCCTCTTGAAAATTAAAGCCCTGAATAGACATTAAAATACACTCTGTAACTTTCTTAGTGTAACAAACTTATTCATATATACACTGTTTGAATGAGTATTTATTTACACTTATATATGTTCTCCGATATTTTATGTATTTATTTATATTTATTACCACATGGATTTATTTATTTACATTTATTTAAATGTTAAGTTATTAATATAATTGTGGATAGGTGGTGATTTTAAAATTCATGAAGTATTTTAAAAGTATTTTTAATGGTTTTAACAACTTTCACGGTGTTGTGGAAGTAATGACAATTTTAAGTATACTACGGCATTAAATGAAGGTGTGTTGACTGCTCTAGGATGTGATGTAATTTGAATTTCCTCTGTTAAATTCAGGTGATGAAAGTAACTAATTGTATCTGATGAAGTCTCTTCAACTTATTTAAAAAGGAGACGAAAGCGCTTATACATTTGGATATTCTACAATTTTAACCTTGGATTACAATAACATTTTGGTGTGCTCATATAAACATTTACCTGCTCTATTCTGAAAAGATACCGGACAAGTGAGAGTCAAGAGTGTAAAGACTCATGGTAATTTTTAAAGAAAATTAATGAACTTGAGTACAGCGAGAACTATAATTTTCCACGATAGATGCAAAAGACCTCTATACATCTATCCCACATTTGGAAGGAATCGAATGGATTATGGAGATGTTAAGGAAAAAAGGCGCCCCTGATTCAGAAATTTCACTTGTATCTGAGTTGTTGGACATTGTTTTATCAAACAACTATTTTGTTTTTGAGAATGACTTCTACTTGCAGAAAATTGGGGTTGCCATGGGTTCCCCTTGTGAAGCCAGTTTGGAAAACTTAGTTATGGCATTCTGGGAAACGAATTTTGTATTTAATATGGAGGAATGCAAGAACCTGACTTTGTTTTATACTCGGTTCTTGGATGACATTTTTATTATGCTGAAAAGGGATTTTGTAGAAGCTAACAGAGTAGTGGATTACTTTAATAATGCCAGAAATTCACTCACACTTTTGATAGTGATGAAATAGCATACTTTGATATTAATCTTAGAAAAGACAGGGGGAGAAACCGATACTTGTCTAGAATTTTCAAGAAAAGTACTTATTCCAGCTCATTACTCCATTATTCCAATTGCCACACTTGCCATCAAAAACGTTCGGTCATTAAAGGCCAACTGGTAAGGGTGGCTAGAATTATAATTTTGGAGAGAGACTTTGAGTTGGAATGTGAATTACTAAGGAACATGTTTTTAGCTGGAGTCTACCCCAGTGATCTAATAGACTCACAAAGGAGACTCAGAGTAAGAGGTCAGGCTTTTACACCCTGATTTTGAGTTTGGGAGGGGTACCAGCATCAATATCTAAAGAAAAGTGCAAGTTAGACTTTAATGTGGATAGTCCAGTTACAGAAGATGATTTTACCTTGAGCCTAGTTACTACCTATAATGTGGATAGCCATCTTGTACAGAGTTTGGTCCGAAAAAACTGGGAATGGCTTAGAAGCGACCCAACCTTACTCAGTAGTTTAGGTACTTCACCCAAAATTATATATAGGAGAGGGTGTAACATCAAGAACCTCTTGGAATCTAGTAGACCACAATTGGTGAAGTTTCCTGGGATGTTTAAGTGTGAATCCTGCAACTTTTGTAAATTCATTGAGGTAGGAAACACATTTAAGGTGAACAACCATGTCTTTACATTAAAAGACAGATACAATTGTAATACCAAATTAGTAGTATATTTAGTAAAGTGCCAGTCTTGCCCAGAATTTTATAAAGGCAAGACCGAGCATAAGCTCCGGGAGCGAGTGTATGAACACCAGTACGCTATCAAGAAAACGAAAATGGAGAATGCATTGTCTAAACATATAGGAATATTACCAAACCATAAATTTAAGTTCAAGATTATTGACCAAGTCAAATACAACATTAGGGGTGGTCCCATCTCCCTAAGACTTGAAGAACTTGAACTTTATTGGCAAATTCACCTCATTGCATACTACTACCCAGGTATTAATGACATGTGCTCGATTAGATGTCTACTTAAATTGAAAAGTTTAACTAGATGACAGAATCTCCCTTCTAGCTATGTAACAAAAAAAATGTTATATGATTTTTATATTAATATCATGAATAATATTCATCTCTAATAGTAACTTACATTAGTAAACGTGATACCAGAATATTCAGCCTCAATTCTCCTTAAAGGTCATAGTTAGATTGTGTATTGTTTTTATATATATATATATATATATATATATATATATATATATATATATATTTTTTTTTTTTTTTTTAATTATTTTTATATAATGAATGCCATATCGTGGAATTAAGTGAATGGCATAGCATAGTATGAATGCTATAGATTTAGTAATATGGTCATCATAGCTAGTTAAAATTATGTACTTACATCAAGTTAATTTTTTGTATGGTAATTTTAGTCACTGTTAATGGTGCCTAAATGTATTTCTCGAACTGCCAGCTGAGTTATTTTTTTGGGCTAGGCGATTAGCTATGAACCAGTATGAAATGTTGTAGTAAAAAATTTTGTAGTGCAAAAAAGTTTGTAGTGCAGAATTTCAGCAATGTAACAGTAATTCCTTATAGGTAACCTTATTATTTCATATGTTTATTTGTTCTTGTTGTTTAAAGTACACCTATCAGCATACTTTACTTTTAAACCATAGCTTCAATCTTCATTGTTAATGGTTGTCAGCATTGTTTTAGTTTTAAACAGTATTTTTTCATAGTGTGTAGAACAGGAAGGGTTAACTATTGTTGCTGATGTCATCACAGCATGTGAGCTGACAGGCTCAAGCACTTCCAGGTATTTTACTTAACCTAAACTTGTACCTTGAATGTTTGCATCTGAAGAAGTTTGATTTTATTACACGAAAAGCGCTTTATGCACTTTAAAACTACTGGTTGCTTTCTGAAGCCATTTTTTTTTTTTTGCCTTTAAGAAACAGTTCGACCTCAAAACAAGAAGCCAAAGGAGGATTCAAGAAAAGACAGGCAGAAATAGCTGACAAATGGGCCTTTACAGAAGAATAGGCCAAGTCAGACTGGTGCAACTCAAGCAAACAGGAGGGAAACAAAGGGAGAACCACTAAAAAAGGGTCCTGGCACCAGACAGAAAATCTCTGCCATTTGGCCATATAAGACTTTCTGGTTGCAGGTCTTCTTGCCTCCAGTAAAGCCCTGAGCATATCCTTTGAAAAGAGGTGTCTAAAAGGGATCAAAACCCTATCACCCACAATGTCAGTTAAAGAGTGGACAAGTGAGGATGGATGAGTGAATACTTGTTCTGTGTGAGGAGGTTCAACCTCTGAGGTAACTTGTGGTGATTGCCCCTCACCAGATGCATTAAGATGGGGAATCAGTGTTGTCTTGGCAAAAGGGAGCCAATGGCAAAATGTTTGGGGAGTCCAGCTGAATCTTCTGTAGGACTCTTGGAAGTAGGAGAAGGGGAGGGAAGGCATTAAGAAACCTCCCCTTCCAAGGAAAGGAAAGTTTGTCTATCTTCCATGCCAGATGTCATGGCACTCTGAAACAGAAAAGAAGTAAGCAGTCTGTTTAGATGGGTGCCAAAAAGATCTACCTGATGAATATCCCACTAATGGACTATTGTCCAGAAACACATCTCTGTGAAGCATCCATTCATGAACCTGTGTTTTGGATCTGCTCAAGCCATCTATCAATAGATTGTGCTCTGAAGGAATATACACTGCCTGAAGAGATAACTGATAACTGAGAGACAGATCCCAGGCATGAAGAGCCAGCCTAAACAGACGGTAAGACTTTCTTCCCTCAAGCTTGTTGCATACTACATCACTGTGGTACTGTCCATGTAAACCTGGAATCAGGGTTCTCATCTTTTTGATGTTGATATGGTCTGACTTCTGAAGGAAGGCTAAAGACCATGAACTTTCAGATGACCACAAACAGCCTCCTACCTCATGTCTGAAGCATCAGTGAACAATTCTTGAGCATAAACTAGAGGCTAAAGACGCAAGCCTGGGTTGAGGGTAAGTGGCTGAATCCACAACTCGAATCCCCACTACAGAAAAGGAAGGAGAGGTACTCTGAAATCCAGAGGGTGACAGTGCTGAAGCCAGACTAGTTGAGGTACCGCTGAAGTTTCTGCATGTGCAGTCTGGCAAGAGGGAATATTGGAACAGAAGAGACCATGAATCCCAGGGCTAGAAGAAGCTCTCTGGCTGGATAGTGCAGACAAAGGAAGAAGAGAATGAAAAGAAAGCTGTCAAGGATAGAACATTTGGAGGTGGAAGAGAGGCCAACAAATGGCGCTGTCTAAATCCTGCAATCCAGATACATACATTCTTGAGAGGGAGTCAGGACAAACTTTTGTAAGTTGATAGTGAACCCCAGACTTTGACAGAAAGATATGGTGAACTGTAACAGGCAACTGATACAAGGTGACTGAAGCAACTGGTTGTCTAGATAAGGAAAAATATGAATGCCTTGGAGCCTGCAAAAGGCAATCACATGAGCTAGGCATTTTGTAAATACCCTTGGGGCAGTAGAGAGGCCAAAGGGCAAAGCACAGAACTGGAAATGAGAGGAAGAAACATAAAAACTTCCTGAAAAGAGGGGGAACAGGAATATAAAGGTAAGCATTCGTCAGATCAGGTCTCCAAAAGTCCACCTTTCAAAGAACCAGGAACATCCTGAAGTAAAATCCCTTTCCTACTTGGGCAGAAGGGACAGGTTGAACAGTTCCCTGGTCCAACAGGGAACCAAGGACCTCTGAGAAATGAAGTAGTTGTTCCAGAGGAGGAGGATGGGAAATCCCTAAAAAAGGAGGGAGAGACTTCCACACTATGAATTTTATACAGAATCCAAAAATATGAGGCAATGATGTCAGTTTGGAAGACAGAGGGAACAGCCAAAGATACAAGGGAACCTGGCCAAAGGGTAAGGGATAAGATATCGAAGAGAAACAGGCTTGTCAGACAAAAGAAGCTTCTGGGTCACAGAAGACTTAGCGGGAGGAAACCCTTCATGCCTTTAGTGGTCTGAAGAAGCTGCCTGCAAATAAAAGCAGGCCCAGCAAAATAATTCCTCTGGAACTTAAGGATAGGACAGACAAAATATTCTTAAAGTCCTGCAAAGCCTTACCTTTTTCTTGAAGAAATTTAAACATGTCAGCAGTGGGAGTCCCAAAGAGATTTTTTATTATCCAAAGGAGCATCCAGCAACTTAGCCTTAATGTCATCAGGTAATGACTGCAGGAGAAGCCAAGAATAACACCTTATGACAGACCCAAAGGCATCAGCTCTGGAAGATGCATCAGCAGCATCACAGCTACACTTGACAGAGTAACAAGCCACCTGAGAGGTAGAACCCAAAATAGATAGAGCAGAAGGTTTTGCCTCACAATCAGGGAAGTTGTAAAGAACCTGACAAGCCTGGGCAATCAAGTTCAGAGCATATCTGGTCATGTGGGTCTAGTACATGATGGCCCGAAAGGCAGACGTAGAAGCAGTATAAACCTTCTTAATTCTCTCCATTGCCCTAGTATCATTATCTGAAGGCGGAAGCTTGGAAGAGGGCAAAACAGCAGGGTTAGCAGGACGACACAAATAAGAACTGACAATTCTACTTGTCAGGTTTCTTTGGAGTAGGAGACGGAGAATCAGGAGATTTGGAAGCAGCTACAAAGGTGTCTAACAAAGCAGCCAACACAGCAGGAACTGCAGAAAGTTTAGGAGTGTCCATCTGAAGCAGCTCATAATACCTTTTCTGGACATCAGACACTTGAGAAGAATCCCATTTAAAGTGCTCCATCATTCTAGCTACAGTGTCTTCAAAAGGCAATTCCTCAAAAGGAGACTCAGGACTAACAGATTCTTCTTCATCAGAACCATAAGCCAAACATGAAATCACCTGGGAAGAGTAAGATAAGGATCCATCATCAGTCTCTGAATCCTCACCTGAGGAATTGGGTTCCCTAGTCTGTTTGGAAGAAGCAGAAGTCCAGGGGGAAGTAGGCACAGAAAACCCCTTGGGAGGGCTTCGGGCCATTAAGGTATTAAACAGACCCTGAGTAAACTCCTGCTATTCCCTCTGGAGGATCCCTTAGGGCATCAGAAGTATGCTTAGTTTACTGTGTTTTCTTGGTAGGGATGTCAGCCCTAACAAACGCTGGGTGTTCCAATCCTTGACAAGATTCAATAAGAGTACCTGGAAACTCTTCCCTTATCAGAATCTGTGGACTCCCTCTAGGGCCCTTCAAGATGAACAACCATGGTTCCCCCTTGACATCTAGAGCAAACACCTGTCTCAGAGGATATGCAAAAAGAAGGATCCATACCGGCCTCTGACGGGGTTATAGCAGGGGAATCAGATGAAGACACTGGGCAGCCCTACAGAGCCATCACCTGCTTCTACAGAAACATCAGGTTGAGGCCAGATAGCCAAAGAATCCATCCAAGATATCTTGGCCTTCTTCTTACTTAATGATACATCACCATTAGAAGATTTTTCCATGTTAGCCAGGGCTAACAGTTTAAGCCTCAGGTTCTCAAGATAGATAGCCAAGGAAAACAACTGACTTCTAAGAGTCTCAGGCAGAAATGCTTTACAAATGCTACAGGATGCATGGTTGTGGGAAGCACCCAGACAAAACAGACACTGTTCATGATGATCCTTATGGGGAACATGCCTCCCACACTGTCATTTTCCCTTCATGAATGACAACTCTAGATAACCAAGAAAGGACAAGAACAAAAGAAAAAAAGACCCCAAAAGACCACTTACCTGACGGCTAGGTATTCAGCACAGAAAAAGAACATTCAGACCGATGAAAGATGATGGCATTCATAGGTTCATAGGTAGGTACTAGGCTATCAGCCCAAGGGCCTACATAAGCCTAGCCAACAAGGTTCCCTGGCTTACGCCACCCAAGAAAGTTATTTTTCTGTGCCACTGTCGAGTAGACACACAGAAGTGATCCCCAGGGTGTATTTCTTATTTCCCATCCACTCATCAAGAAGAACTTTGCATGACATAGATGGGTAGCCTATTCCAGAGTATGGAAAGTCTCTGGGACAGAAATCTATTCCTCCAGCATGTCCTGTTTATTGTGGTGACAAGGTTTAGGTCCCTAGAGCATGTAGCTCGGAGGGATTGGGATTTCTTTAGGTGTAGCATGTCCAACAGCTCTGGGTTTGACATAGCTTTATATGTTAGGCAGATATCCCCTCAGAGTAGGCAATATGCTACGGAGTAAAGCTGGAGTTTTTTGAGGCGGTCAGTGTAGGGTATTTGTTTAAGGCCAGTAATCCTCTGTGTGAGGTACTTCTGTGGCCTTTCCAGCTGCTGCAGATGTCTTGTGAGGTACATTCCAAAAGGGGCGTTGTACTCTATAATGGGTCTAATGAGTGTTGAGTAGAGGGGAACAATGACCTCTTTTTTCCTGGATGAGAACCCTTTTATGATGAGGTGTGCCACGTAGAAGGACTTCCTGACTACTGTGGTGATGTGACTATCAAAGGAGAGACTACTGTTCACCAGGGTCTCAAGGTCTCTTATCACACATTCGGTGTTAAGTAGTTTGCTGCCTATGTGGTAGGTCATGGGTATGGAGTTTTTACCAAAGGGGATGACACTGCACTTTTTGGCAGTGAGCTTGGGGCCATGGCTCTGACACCAGGCATCTGTCTCAGTGATGCCCTTCTGTAGGATGTCCACATCATTTGGGGACTTGACAATGGCTCCTAGATTGCCATCATCTGCGAACTTCGTTAGCCAGAGGCCTTATGTGTTAGCCTGTACTTCAGAGAAGTAGATACCAAACAGGAGAGGTCCTAGGATGGAACCCTGTGGTACTCCACTTGTCACTGCTTTGAGGTCAGATTTGGAGTCTGCAACTTTTACAGTGTGGGTTCTGTCAGTGAGCCAGTTGGCAACCCATCTTGTGACGTAGGAATTTATACCTAGTTTAGTGAGTTTAGCTATAATTCCAGAATGGGGGATGGTGTCGAAAGCCTTGGCTAAGTCAAGATAGGCTGTGTGAACCACCTTACCCTCATCTATGGCTTTGGTGACTGCCTCAAAGAAGTCGATCAGGTTCAGGAGGCATGATCTGCCTTTCACAAACCCGAACTGGGTGGAAGGTTACCAATATCTTTTTTATGAGTTCCATGATGATACGTTCCATGGCCTTGCAGACCAGGCTCATCAGGCTAATAGGTCGATAGTTCCTGGGATTAGTGATGGCACCCCCTTTGTGGAGTGGGATAACTGTTGCTGTGCGCCATTCAGTGGGCACAAAGCCAGGGCTATTATTGAACATGGTGCTTAAGTGGAGAGCCAGTTCATTCTGAAGTTCGTGTAAAATGCAGCCTGGGATGTTGTCCGGTCCCATGGATGCTGTGTTGTTGGCTTTAGAGAGTGCAGCTTTTACCTGCGTAGTTGTGATTACAGGGACTCTGTATTCTTTCTGTATAGATATGGGCCCTTTAGGGGGTGAGGGGGGTAAAGTTAGCACTGAACCTATCTGCCAGGATGTTGGCAATATCAGTTGGTTCTGTAATTTTCATGCCGTTGTGCTGCAACTCAGAGCAGATCTGCGTGTTGCCATTGAGATTCTTGACATAGCTACAGAATGCTTTCTGGTTGTCCTTAAAATTAGTGGCAATTTTGTTTTCGTAGCTAGCTTTGGAGGGTCTTATAAGGGATCTCATCTTCTTACTGAGGCTGACCTCCTCCACTCATGGGATTTTACTCTCTTTTGCAAAAGTTTCTTCCATCTGTTGTACAGTTTGTTTATGGCAGGGGACCACCAGATTGGCTTCCTTTTTTTGGAGGATAGCGTCTTGGTTCTGTTTGGGATAGCACGATCCATGCACTCGTGCAAGTACTTATAGAGTGCATCTGTGTAGGATTCAGCAGTTGTAACTGCATTGTCCATCTGCATGGGTGTCATGAAGTTCACCACTTCTGTCTTAAGAAGCATGAAGTTGGCTTTGGAGAAATTTTCTACCATGGTTTCCTTAATGGGGGGTGGGGGCGGGATGTGGATATCAAAGGTGATTAACTTATGGTCAGATCGGACCAACGAGGAGTTGATTTCAAGTGTGGAACACTGGTCATGTTCAGACTGAAGGCAAAGAGGTTCTGGGTAACTGTAATTAAGTTACCTTTAAGCCCTACATCCTGAATGAAGAGCATAGGCATGACGTACAGCACATACAAGATCTAAAAGCTCTGGTATACTGGCTGGACATTGGGTTATCCTTGGCAGGGGATGAAGAATACTGCAACAGTGATATAGAAGGACATCCTTCTGAGACAGTTTCGTGTCTTTTCAGGATATAAAATTGAAGAAGATAAAACAAATGGCTAAGTCATAAATTTTGTAGTCACTCATGACTTGGTCCAGCAATACTCAGTTATGCAGACATGAAAAGATGAAGCACTTAGGAGTATGGATTAAAAAAGGCATCTGTTATGGCAGCTAAATATATATGGTAAGAGACTAAAAAAGATTATACAAAAACTGAAATTGGAAGCTCTTGTTTATGGATATGGATAATAAGATACAAGAAGCAGAAATGATTTTAGTTCTTTTAGTTTTATATAAAGGTCAGGCATATTTTATCAAGCAAAGGAAAGGTTGGGGACAATAATTAATACAGGGCTAACTATATTTATGTGAGAGGGAAAGAGTTAAGTGAGATACATCGATCCTCCCAAAAGAAAAAGGTGATTTAGGATTACCTGATTTGAAGGAATATTTTAAGACTATGCAGTTAAAACTCATATACATGAACACAAGCAGAAGGTTATAATTCAAAGTGGGAAGGGGCCATATCGAATATTATACTTATAAAGTTCCAAAAAGTACTGTAAAAACTATGCCAACACATGAATAGAGTAAGGATGACTGCAAGTAGGGGTACAGGAAATAGGCAAGAGTGGGGCTGCAATTTACTGGAGAAAATCTGCAAAGGAACCAAGGTATTGGGAGCAAATAACCAGAGAGGGATGGATAAAAGAATGGGATAAGGTCAAGAAGTTGTTTCGACTGTAGGTTAGAGACTGCCTTCCCTATCAGAGATTGATACCAGAGTATAGGCAAAGGGAAAAGGTAGGGAAATCCTAAGTGAAAGACCTGCTGCGGTATAGTTTTTAGTGGAATTTAGAACAGAAGCTGCTGTTAAAAAGGGGATAAATAAAAGGTCATATAAAATACTGCATGTTAACTATAAGAATCAATCACAAGAGGTTAGAAAAATCTGGAGAGAGAGAGACTGAAAAAGCAATTTACAAGGGAACTATTGGAGGACATATGTATGACTCCCATGTATGCAACAAAGTCAAAAAGGTTTAAGATTTTTTGCTTGGAAGTTTTTAAATAGGTATTTTTATACCACAAGCAGACTTTAAATACTTTTTCCTCAGGTAGACAACAAATGTTAGAGGTGTGATGGGGAAGAAAGAGTCAACTGGGAGCATGTTTTGAGGGGAGTGTAATGGCTTGGCAGATTTTAAAATATTCCAACAGATACTTGATCAGAAATACTAGGGGATCAAATGGCTGTAACTAAGACTTGAGCTGGGGCGCAGGATCTGTATGGCCTTATCAAGTCCAATTACGTTGGCTGCCAAAAATTTACTAGAAAATGTAAATCAAAATCTAAACCAACTATATTTGAAGTATTGAATAATACAAAATAGATAAAAGAACTGGAAGGGGGTCTTTAGGAAAGGGAAGGAGCACATTTCATAGAAATTAATGAAATCTGTAGGGACAATGCATGTAGAATAATGTTCAGGATGAGGAGTGAGGTTTAAGGGAAGACAGGTATTGAGAGATTTATATAATGTTGGACTGAAAACCGATTGTTATGAAGAATGAAAACCTGCAAAATGTGTGTAAGTAGTAAAGTAATATGTTAGTACTCTCCAGTCAGTGAACAGTCCAAGTATTCAAACTTCCACGAGGAAAGAGTGTGACAGTATGGGGACACCAGGCCACTGGTTTGTTACTTTGTCCATCAGGTCATTACATGAAGAAACTGTTATGCATACTGCCACTTTACATTCAATTCTACTTTTTTAATGATTATATGAAAATGTCAGTGAAAGAGATTTATGATTATTCAAGTATGTTTAATGCTGCAGCTATCAGCTATCCTCCCATGCAAATGCCCCCTCACTTATGCTTAACACCTTTCCCCTGCTCTGTCCTAAGCAAATGTTAACCTCTCCAATGACCTACACTGTACCATTACCTGGGCAACACATTCCAGGGCTATGCTAATCTCACTTTCTTGCTATTTTCTGAAGTATAAATTAAGTCTTCCATCTGATGCCCACGTCTATTACCTCTCTATTTCCTATTCTTCCTCTTTCATCTCCCATTCCTAAACAGTGCAATGTATCAAAACAATATTTCCCCCATCTTACTTCACCTAATGAACATCTTCTCAGCTTTCTCTGTCTGCTTACAACCCAGCCTCACCAGACACTTCTTCACACTGGGAACATTACACTGCATGCATTCTACCAGTCTAGATACAATCTTTCTCTATGGTTTCCAGAACCCTGAAAAGTGTTCCAGTTATGGCAGTGACGATGACGTTGCCATTTCAGGAATCCACTTCATGTGCTAGATACACCAGAACCCAAGTGGCTTTTAACAATATCTTTTCATACTTTTACCCCAATTCCTTCTCCTCCTCCTCGTCATACTTATGGTCACCTCGTAATGAGCGCATATTTTCTATGGGTTCCTCCCTTAAGAAGGGTGTAACACTGCACATTTTTGTATTGCATTATTTATTTATTTCCTTTAACTGTGTAAATTAACTGGATCCCTTTAAGTCATGACCAGGGCCAAATGATGAAAAAGAGCAGTACAAAGTTCAATACTTCAATAAAAACAGCATTGGGGTTGAAGGCCAAATTAAAATGCAGACTCTGTTATACATGTGGAAGTTCAAGTCCATCCACATATCCAATTTTTTTTTTTGTTTTTTATTTTAAGATATAAGCCTGACTGCCAAATAAACAATGGTAATCGATTCCACAAGTATACTACTGAATAACTTAAACATCTGGTTCTCAATGCAGTTCTATTATTACTGACTCTGTACATGTGGCTTAATACTTGTTTTACTCCAATCCAGTATCTCAATATGTAACAATAGATATAGCTCCTCATTCCATAATGCTTTATACAGCAAACAGAATTTCCCATCAAATACATATAACATAAAAAAAGACCAAGGCTTTCAAGTCTAGAATGATATGAGTTGCCACTAGTCTCTTTAATTCTCTTTGTAAATTTACATTGTATACCTTCAAGTGTAAATTATAAATAACACAGCATCTTGTATTCCACAGTCAGTCAAGCACTCACTATAAACACATTTTTAAGAACTTTTTGTTCCCCATGTCACAATTCCTTAGAATTAAACCAACTACTTGAAATTATATGCATAAACAAGAAAAAAATTACATAAATACACAGTAGTGAGCTAGATGCATGCACAGTTACTAGCTTGGGATTTTATTTATCCTCGGCAAGTATAAACTGCCTAATAAATCTGAACAATAAGAAATACATTCACAGAGAAACAAAGTAAAAAGAAAACTAATCATGATGGTAGTGATGATGACAGTGATGACAATTATCCCCAATACATTCTTTAATAAAGCAAATGTTTACAGATATGGCAAAGCGACTACTATTCCTGTAAGGGTACACACACACATATAAAGTGGAGTACTTGTAGATGTGGCTTAACTGGGATCTCTAGGACAGCTATATTGGCTGTATCTGCACCTTAAAATTTTAGCAGATTGCAATCTACATCCCACCTTCCTACATACCCACAAAGACAGTTGCCGTGGATTTCTCTGAAGTCAGCCCTCTCTGCATCCATGATTACCACACCATTCTTTGTTTGATCAGTAAATATGCTGCTCTTCCTCTCAAAATGCAGTCTGATAGCTAACCTGGAAAATATAAACACAACTGCCAGCACTGAACCTTGTGACACTCCCCTGCTTAAATACTTTTTCCTTACCGCTCTTTATAGTTCCTATTTAACAGTTCTGCAGTCTGATTCCAATCAGCCAGTTTCCAATACACTCTGCCTCTTAAGAACCACTTCTTACTATTCAATTTTCCTTTAGAACTTCTTAGAGTCACAGTGTCAAAAGCTTCCTAAAGTCCAGACACACTACAGCCACAATATTGCAACTACCTAGCTTAGTGATTATCCAATCATATAAAGTTAGACTGACAAGATTCTGTTGTGTGAAACCACCAAGAACAAATAATTAGCATTGAGGAACTCCATCTTCTACCACGCAAAATCTCTTCCGTGGTCTTCTTTGGAATGGAAGTCAAATTACTCGACTTTCAGATAAACTGTCTAACACCAGCTTTCCTTCATTGGGGGGATGTTGATTTCTGTTGTCTGCATCCATCCTCTAGTAGAAACTGGGGATGAGGATCCCAAGGACAATTACTCTAAAATAACTGGAGAAGCTGGTAGAAGATCAGTAGTCTCAAACACAACAGCATGCTTGGATACACTGCATATTTACCGTACGTAAAGTATGGCTATTTTCCAAATCCAAATTCATGTACCACTTACCTAAAATAAAAAAAAAAAATAATTCTTCCCCCCATCTCTTGCCTTCCTTTTACCTTTCAAAAAAGAATGAATAGGCTATGTGGAAGTTATGGACCAAACAATATGAAAGAGGGCAGTATCTTAAAACTATCACAAATATTCTATTCATCAATGGCTGTACACACACAATCAATGGAAGGGTTTATTTAGAATTTGCTTCTGTATAAAATGCACTCAGGCACATTATTTTGTTTTAAGACTACAAAAAGCAAAATCCCTATCAAGAAAGCACTTTAATATTCCTCTATACATCAATTTAAACATGTTACTGATCATTTTAGGTCAGAGACGGGATGCTTGTGTTTTCTGAATATGCAATGTATGTCTTTATACTTTTTTAAATTCAGAGCATGATCAAAGTCAGTGGCCTATTGCCTTTAAGTATAAATGCAAAACTCAAATTAATAAAATAAATACAGTAAAACAAAAAATACATTTATTTTATTTAGTTAAATTTGCTTAGCATAGTTGTGCACAAATCAAAAGTGACCACTTGCATGCACAGGCCAGGTAAAAGTGTTCACAAATAAAAACAGTAAGGTTATATACAATGCATTAAGATGTACAAATACATGAACATTCACTAGCTGTACTGGAAATACAACTGTGCAGGAATAGATAGGTGAAAAGGAATGCAAAAAGCAGAAGCAGAGCGATAAAGAACCCCAAAATAGAAATATATAGTGTTATTTATAGTATACTTGTAAAGATGGAGTGTTGATGGCTATGTTGGAGTGAAAGGCTTAGTTGAAGTGTACATATTGGGGTCTGGAGCATTTGGCTTACTGTTGAAAGGTGGATAATTAGATCCTCGCTAAACACATACAAATTGAGTTCTCTTTAATGAGTTATGAGAGGGACTGCAGGAGGAGGGGACCAACAATGAAGAAGGTATGTCTGGTTGATTATAGTGAGGATCTAGGAGTGCAGTGTAATGATGCAGCATTTTGACAGAATGCAAAGTTTGTATGAAGAGGTTTTATTTGGGGAGCGTGGCAGACACAGTTTTCAAGGTGAAGTACTAAAATAATGGGTCAAAACCAGCATAAATAAGACTAATAACCAAAACTTAACACGGCCCAAACCCAGAATATATACCAAATGGCACATGAACTAATATTGAATAAAAGTACTACTGCAGCCAATTTAAAAGCACCAAATATTTAATCAAGACTGAGTGCTTTCGTTCCGGAAACCGGAACGTCATCAGAATAACATCACATCCGCATCAGGTCTTTATATGCACTCATAGCTGAAGGACTTATCATCATAATAGATATAAAACATTCAAAGTTCAAGAATAAAGTTATCAAAATTGTAAAGAAATAATTAAAATCATATAAATGACAATGAATATTAAGAATTAAAAATTAAAAACATCACATTCACAGGAGATGAAATTTCCCTCAAAATGCTTACAGAAAAATAATAGCAAATAATTTTTTAATCATTTAAGTTGACAAATAATCATACACTACCAGCTTTCTTGGTAAACTAAAACATTCATTCCATATACATAAACCTAGTTAAATGCATTTGAGCAACATGACTGAAACAAAAATAAATAAATGTAAATGTTTTACTGAAAAAAAAAACTTTTATACTTTGGCAGCTCTCATCTTTAGCATGGGCAGTAATGAAATGGTTATATTTAAACCAGGTGGATTCGTAGCGTCAAGTCTTAATTGCCACCATAGTTCCCTATATTCCAGTTGGGATTCTCATTTGCCACCTCTAGGACTGATTGCAACTTGCTCCAGAACTCCAAATTTAAAATTAGTAAAATTACTACATATAGTTAAGTGTACAGTGCATTTTTCAAATTACAGGTTTTGATCTCATACAGGTGCTCGTATATCCTTTTATTTAGTGCACACCGTCTTCCTCATGTAAAAACTAGTGCAACCTGAAGACCTTGCAATATACACTACACTATCATCCTGTAATTACTTTTTACTAAATGAACTTTGCTTTTTAAGGAATTTTCTAAAACCAAAGAAACAAAAAGAAAATTCATACTAAGAATATATGGACACTGGTTACAACCACCACATTTTACAGTGCCCAACTTAGCCACCTGGCATCCCTTCTTTTGGCCATACATTCCATATTCAAAAAAAAAATTAAAAAATTAAGAGCAGTTTTAAAAACAAAAGTAGGGTGATTCCTCAAAAGTTCAGAAATACCAGGGTTAGTTTTTAAGATATTCCAGTTATTTTTTGTAATATCTTTAATATGCTTAGCCCAATTGTTGTACTCTAGGGACCAGTGCTCTTGAGTATGGGGCACCTTCATAATTAAGTGAAGTACCAGTATTGGCATCCCACCCATTACTGAGTCTTATTCCTAAAAGGGGTTTAAATTCTTTCCCCACTTGTTAAAAACCTCCACCATGGTATTCCTAACAAAACTGATTGGGTATCCCCTATTAAGGTACATGCAGATATCTCAAGTTTGCAGTGTTTGTAAAATTCTGATCCAAATACACTTATTCTCCCAAACTAATAGCACCAAAATAGAATATGCAACAACACAGACAACCCTCATTGCTACACCTTTAATCTGTTTATAGAGCTTTCCCTCAAAATATATAAAATTGTTATCTAAAACAAGGGCCATGAGTTCAGTAATATTACATATATCCATGGCAGACAAAGATGGAAAAGAAATTAGACTCTCCTGAAATAGTTCTAACCCTTCTTCCTTTGGAATACAGGTGAAGAAATCAACTACGTCAACTGTTACAAAAAAAGTTCTTTTAACCAAACATTTTGGGTTAACCTGATTTGGTGCTTTTAAGTTGGCTGCAGTAGTAGCTTTATTCAGTACTGGTTTGTGTGCCATTTAATATATACTCCAGGTTTGGACAGCATTAAGTTTTGGTTATTAGTTTCAAGGTGAACTAGTTTGAATATAAGGATCCTGAGTGAGTAGAAGGTTGTATCTTTGATTAATGGAGAGGCATTTTTGTTTTGAAAGAGACAGGCAGTGGTGCTCTTCGGAGGGGTGGTAATTAATGTTTCTATATCTGAACTGCACTCCTTTTCACAGTCTGTAATTTAACTATGATAAAACAAAATAAATCTGCAAGTAGAAGGCAGATGATGATGGTCTTTAATAGTTTGTGATGGTAAGCACCAGTGAAAAATGGACCCACAATAGGCAGAGTGGAATTACAGTAAATAACAACAAGGTTCTTCAAGAACAAACAAAAACAGAGAACAATAGCATACTTTTTCCCATTTCAGGAATAAGAGAGTAGGGCGGCCATGGTGGTGCAGCGGTTAGCATTGTCGCCTCACAGCAAGAGGTTCTCTGGTTCGATTCATGGCTGGGGTGCCTTCTGTGCGGAGTCTGCATGTCCTCCCTGTGGTGGTGTGGGTTTCCTCCGGGTGCTCCGGTTTCCTCCCACATCCCAAAGACATGCAGTAGGTGGAGTGGGTGGATTGTGCACTCTAAATTGGCCCTAGGTGTGAGTGTGTGTGTGCCTTCTGTGGAAGAATGGGCCCTGGGCTGGCAACTCGACACTGTAAAACTCCACTGCCAATCATGAGCGGACAGATGATCTGCTGTGGTGACCCCTAACCGGGAAAAGCCGAAAGAAGAAGAAATAAGAAAGTAGAGAACAGTGTAGTTGGCACAAGGGATTAGAGACGTCCAAGTACTATTAATTACATGCGGGTTTGGGATGGGGGACTGGCAATAACAGTGGGGAAAAGGGAGGGTTCATAAAATGGAACCTTCACTTGCATTAAAAACAGAATGGTCTTCTTTACCTTTAGTATGTAATATCCACCAGTGTCCTGAATTAACACTTGCTGGGGGGATGACTCCCCCCAAATGCAATTAGGTGGGAATTTGTGTTTAAGGGTCACCTGCCACATAAGAGGACAGAGTGAGTTAATAAGAAACAAGGGAAGCTGTGTCTAGCAGTTTAATTATTTTTAAGTGGATGGTTCCTTCTGTTTTAGGTACCAGACACCAATGTTATCTCTATTTTTGGGCAGAAAATTTACACAAAGACATGACAAAGAAAATAATGCATCACTTATCCATACAGGAAACAACAAAGTCATACAAAATGTAAAAACAAATGTAATCTTTCAAAGACGTTTCACTAAACTTATATATATATATATATATATATATATATATATATATATATATATATATATATATATATATATATATATATATATATATATATATATATATATATATATATATATATATATATATATATATATATATATATATATTTATCGCAGCAACACTTCCTCAAAAATTTGTAACTTTGTCTTCCCTCAAGGCAGCAAAGCTTCTCATAAGCAAAGAAGCCATCTACAACCAGTAAATAACCCCCTCCCCCCAAAAAGTAATAAAATAAAACATGAAGCAGCATCTACAACAATCTACGTTTATTTCTTCTGAATTGTTAAGTCAAGGAGATTTAAACTGAAAGTAGCATGAAAAATAGAATATGAAATGAGATCAACCGTAAAAAAAAGTTAAAAACTCTACCCACAACATTAAAGGCAAGCAGACAGGAATTGCGGCTATATGAAGTTAACCAAATTCTCCATATTTTACAGTAAAGGGAACAATCAAAAAAGCTTATAAGAACACACTAGAGTTTGAACACAAGCCTCAATTGTAGATTCATAGGTAAGTTCTAGGCAGGCAGTCTGTAGATCATTTAAAGCCTAGCCAAATAACCCTATTCAAAAGTTTCCTTTAGCCTCAAGGCAAGCAACTAAGATAGACAAGGGGAGATCTTGCGGCTGACCATCCAACTATCTAGGTTTACCTTGAAGGTGACAAGGGTATTATTCTGTTTGAAACACAACAGAAGTTTGTTCCATAGGTGAAGGATACACTGGAATACGAATCTGTCATGTCAACAATTCTTATTTATCGGATGATGAAGGTTTAGTTCCTTTAACAGAGTATTTGAGATACCATTAGTTCTGCGAAAGAATATGAGATTAAATGGGATTGGATCTTTCATGGCACGAAAGGCTAGACACACATCTCTATGGAGGTATCTGTAAGAAGCTGAGTACAGAGAAAGAGCTGCTAGTCTCTCCTGATAACAAAGATTTTTGAGGCCACTGATTTTTTTAATTAAGAATCTCTGAGGTCTCTCAAGTTGTGTGATATGTTTAGATGAATACATGACAAAAGGTGCATTATATCCAATACTGGGTCTGATAAAATATGAGTAATGGGGAATTAAGACTTCTTTGGATCTAGTTGAGATGTCTCTGGAAATTACATGAGCCAGATAAAAGGCTTTCCAAACTACTATGGAGACATGATGGCTAAATGAAAATAAAATATCAACAAGACTGGTTACATCACCTACAACAGTGTCTGATTGGAGGGGTGAATTTTATATACGTAAGTGAAACTATTTTGTTTACCAAAATGAACTATGCTACATTTTTATACATTTAATTTGCGACCATTGTCCTTGCACCAACCAATTCTTAACATGGTCCAAGCCATGTTGGAGCAATTTTGAGTCAGTTGAAGATCAAATAACAGCACCCAATTTACATCTGGGGTCCAAAACATGGATAAACATATTCCTGGTTGTGTGTCAGTAGATTAATTTTATTATGAGACATACCTAAGATTATAAAATTCAGGATAATAATGTGGTAGGGACTGCATAGGTATTTTAAACTTCCTTTCACACACTAACATACATACATATCCTTAGATATCAATCTGCGGATATTACACAGCAGCGGCTATTCTGGTCCACAAAGGTGGAGCCACAGCAGACCCCGGGAACTATTGCCCTATAAGCCTGACTAGCTTGGTCTGCAAGGCTATGGAGCACATCATCATGAAACTCATTAACAGAGACATTGGGAACCTCCAAACACTGGACCCCACCCAGTTCGGCTTTGTTAAGGGCAGATCATGCCTCCTAAACCTGGTGGACTTCTCTGAGACAGTTGCCAAGGCTACAGATGAGGGAAAGGTGGTACAAACAGCCTACCTAGACCTCACAAAGGCCTTCGACACCATTCCCCATTCTGGTATTATAGACAAGCTCACCAGCCTGAACATAAACCCCTATGTCACAAGATGGGTTGCCAACTGGCTCACGGACAGAACCCACATGGTGAGAATTGCGGGAGCTAGGTCCGACTCTAAATCGGTTACAAGTGGAGTTCCCCAGGGCTCAGTCCTAGGACCCCTCCTGTTCAGCATAAAACTCTTCAGAGGTACAGGCAAGCACAAGAGGACTATGGCTGACCAAGTTCGCAGACGACTGCAAACTATGGGCTATAATTGACTCTCCGGCTAACACAGACATCCTCCAAAAGGGTCTCACTGAGACGAATACCTGGTGTCAAAATCATGGCCTCAAGCTAAATGACAAAAAGTGCATAGTCATCCCCTTTGGAAAAAACAAAGTACCCACAAACTACCACAAAGGTGGTAGTCCCCTAAATATGGAAGACGTAATAAGGGATCTGGGGACACAAGTAGATAGTAATCTCACCTTTGATAATCACATTGCCAAAGTGGTTAGAAAATCCTTCTACGTGGCCCACCTAATCACAAAAGGGTTCACATCCAGATCAAAAGAGGTCATTGTGCCCCTCTACTCATTACTCATCAGACCCATCATGGAGTACAATGCCTCATTTGGGATGTACCTTACAAGACACCTGCAACAGCTGAAAAGACCACAGAAGTACCTCACCAAGAGGATCACTGGCCTCAAACAGATGCCCTATGCAGCTCGACTGAAGAAATTACAGCTGTACTCGGTTGCATACTGCCTACTCAGAGTTGATCTCTGCCTGACATACAAGGCCATGTCCAACCCAGAATTGATGGACATGCTCTACCTAAAGAAAACCTTATCCCCGTGAGCCACATGCTCTAGGGATCTAAACCTCACCACAACAATAAATAGGACATGCTGGAGGGATAGATTCCTGCCACAGAGACTTCCCATGCTTTAGAACAAGATCCCAATCTACATTAGGCAGAGCTCCTCGCTAACACTTTTCAAAAGAAATCTTGACGAGTGGATGGGAAACAGAAAGTTTACCTCGGGGATCACTTCAGTGGCTCTGCTGGACAGAGGCACAGGAAACTAATCTAAGGGGGTGGCGAAAGCCAACACATTCTGGCTAGGCTTATAAATGCCTTTGGGCAGATAGCCTAGTACCTACCTATGAACCTAAAAATAGGTACAAAGGCCTTTGAAAAGTAAGTGCATCCAACCTAAAATCTGGACATCTAATTAGCATAGAAACTGAACACTAAATAGCACATAACTCTTCTCACTTCCAACAGGAATGTAGGATGCCACTTAGAAACACTTGTTTAAACAACAGAGTAACAAAAATGATGGAAAAAATATAAGCACATCGTCAAAGAGACAGTGCAAAAGCTCTAGACTTTAATGAACTGTACTGCTAAATTCTACTACACGAGGTAATGTATTTTTGCTTCTGAAAAAAAGGGAGATGTAACACGTGCATTCTCTTTCTTTAAATTATTGTTGCCACTGGTGTTTGATCATATAGTGTTTTTTTCTATTCACTAATTAGTTTCAAAAATCATGTGTGATGTAGGAAACTCAAAAATAATGTGAAGGGGTAAAATCATGCTTGAAAACAGGGACATACCTCCAAAAACAGGTACATCATGTTTAGGGGTAAATCAAGACTGAAAATAGGAACGTTCCTCCAGAAAAGACAGTTGAAAGACCTGCACTGGGTACTTGGAGATGTAACTATGAAAAAAGTGGTGCCTGGGAACATAATTTGGTGAGTGCCTGAAATTAGGAGAATTTACAATCAAGCTGCAAGTGACAAGGATGTCTCTTTGTTGACATTCGACACTGATTAGAAAATAATTTCAAAGAAAGAGGCCTTTTATTTTTCTTAGCGACTGTTGCTAAGACAGCAGTGACAATGAATGGAAAACAAGTACCCTGCCAAATACTTGGGGATGTTTATGATATAACACATGAAGTTGTTCTTCTTCTTTTGGCTTTTCCCGGTTAGGGGTCGCCACAGCGGATCATCTGTCCTCTCATGATTGGCAGTGGAGTTTTACGGTTTCGAGTTGCCAGCCCGGCGCCCGAACTTCCACAGAAGGCACACACATGCACACACTCACACCTAGGGCGCCCATAACACATGAAGTTGTTAACGGAAGAAAATGTTAAACTGTCGAGAGCTTGGTGTAAATATTTAGGGAAGTCAGTGGTATGATTTATTTACTGGGATTCTGACCAATGAATGTGCTAGAAGTCATTTAATTGGGTGAATTTATTGGACTGGAGATAAGGAGAGATTTTTTTTTTCAATTGAGAGCAAGACAGAGTTAATTCCAGATATATGACATAGATTTCAGTCAAAAATAAGGTTCTCCTTGTTAATATAATACAATTTAAAATGCTGTTAAATTATAAAATGGAAGTTACTACAATTTTGTTTTTGTGGAATGTTGTCATGTTTTGTATGTATTTTATTTAGCAATGTTGCTAGTCTTGCATTGGGATTCAACCATTACCGATTTATCAGGTTAAAGCACAGTACTGCACATCTCCTTTTTTTTCTTAGGGTGCTAAAATATGCCACCCTTCACGTGAATGAGCAAACAACCAGTGGTTCAGCTGAAAACACTAACTTCTGTTAACTCTCGCTAACATCAATATAGGCTTCACATAAAATCATAATAACCAAGTAAAAAAGAACAGCATAATTTCAGTCCAACAGCTTAGAACAAGGATTTTGAAAGTGGGGGTTAAGGTTCATAGGTAGGTACTAGGCTATCGACCCAAGGTCCTAAGTAAGCCTAGCCAACAAGGTTCCCTGGTTTACGCCACCCAAGAAAGTCAATTTCCTGTGCCTCTGTCGAGCAGGGCCACAGAAGTGATCCCCGGGGTGTATTTCCTATTTCCCATCCACTCATCAAGATTTTTCTTGAAGAGTGATAATGAGAAACTTTGCTTGACATAGATGGGTAGCTTGTTCCAGAGTACAGGAAGTCTCTGCGACAGGAATCTATTGCTCCAGCATGCCCTGTTTATTGTGTTGACAAGGTTTAGGTCC
Organism: Protopterus annectens; assembly: GCF_019279795.1. NCBI lineage: Eukaryota > Metazoa > Chordata > Ceratodontiformes > Protopteridae > Protopterus > Protopterus annectens. The sequence continues at coordinate 1,190,878,633 of NC_056745.1, forward strand.
CGAGTATGTGCAGCTTGGAGGGATCAGGATTTCTTTAGGTGTAGCATGTCTAACAGCTCTGGGTTTAACATAGCTTTATATGTTAGGCAGACATCTCCTCGGAGTAGGCGATATGCTACAGAGTAAAGTTGGAGATTTTTGAGACGGTCGGTGTAGCGCATCTGTTTGAGACCAGTAATTCTCTTTGTGAGGTACTTCTGTGGCCTTTCCAGCTGCTGCAGATGTTTTGTGAGGTATATTCCAAAAGGGGCGTTGCACTCTACAATGGGTCTAATGAGTGCAGAATAGAGGGGAACAATGACCTCTTTTTTCCTGGATGAGAACCCTTTTCTGATGAGGTGTGCCACATAGAAGGATTTCCTGACTACTGTGGTGATGTGATTATCAAAGGAGACTACTGTCCACCTGGGTCCCAAGGTGTCTCATTACACATTTGGCATTAAGTAGGCTGCCGTTTATGTGGTAGTTCATGGGTACAGAGTTTTTACCAAAGGGGATGACAATGCACTTTTTGGCATTGAGCTTGAGGCCATGCCACTGACACCAGGCATCTGTCTCAGTGAGGCCCTTCTGCAGTTTGTCCACATCATTTGAGGACTCCACTATGGCTCCTAGTTTACAGTCATCTGAAAACCTCGGAAGCCAGAGGCCTTCTGTGTTAGACTGTACTTCAGAGAAGTAGATAACAAACAGGAGAGGTCCCAAGACTGAACCCTGTGGTACTCCAATTGTCAAGGGTTTGAAGTCAGATTTGGAGTCTGCAACTTTTACAGTGTGGGTTCTGTCAGTGAACCAGCTGGCAACCCATCTTGTGATTTAGGGATTTATACCTAGTTTAGTGAGTTTAGCTATAATTCCAGAATGGAGGATGGTGTCGAAAGCCTTGGCGAGGTCATGATAGGCTGTGGAAACCCCCTTACCCTTGTCTACGGCTTTGGTGACTGCCTCAAAGAAGTCGATCAGGTTCAGGAGGCATGATCTGCCTTTCACAAACCCGAACTGGGTGGGGTCCAGAGTTTGGAGGTTACCAATGTCTTTGTTTAAGAGTTCCATGATGATACGTTCCATGACCTTGTAGACCAGGCTCATCAGGCTAATAGGGCGATAGTTCCCAGGATCAGTGGTGGCTCCCCCTTTGAGGAGTGGGATAACTGTTGTTGTGCGCCATTCAGTGGGCACAAAGCCTGACATGAGACTATGATTGAACATGGTGCTTAGGTGAGGAACCAGTTTGTTCTGATGTTCATGTAACACACAGCCTAGGATGTTGTCCGGTCCCATGGATGCTGTGTTTTTGGTTTTAGAGAGTGCAGCTTTTACCTGCATCTTTTACCTGCATATATGTGATTACAGGGACTCTGCATTCTTCCTGTATAGATATGGGTACTTTAGGGGGTGAGAGGGGGTAAAGTTAGTACTGAACCTATCTGCCAGGATGTTGGCAATATCAGTTGATTCTGTAATTTTTGTGCTGTTGTAATTGTAACTCAGATCAGATCTGGGCCTTGCCATTGAGATTCATGACATAGCTATAGAATGTTTTGTGGTCGCCCTTAGAATCAGTGGCGATTTTGTTTCCACAGCTAGCTTTGGAGGATCTTATAAGGAATCTCATCTTCTTACTGAGGCTGACCAGTGAGCTTCTCCACTCATGGGATTTTACTCTCTCTTGCAACAGTTTCTTCCTTCTGTTGTAGAGTTTGTTTATGGCAGGGGACCACCAGATTGGCTTCCTTTTTTGGAGGACAGTGTCTTGGTTCTGTTTGGGATAGCACGATTCATGCACTCGTGGAAGTGCTTATAGACTGCATATGCGTAGGATTCAGCAGTCGTAACTGTATCGTCCATCTGCATGGGTGTCATGAAGTTCACCACTTCTGTCTTAAGAAGCATGAAGTTGGCTTTGGAGAATTTTTTTACAGTGGTTTCCTTAATGGTGTGTGGGGGGGTGGGGGGGTGCGGGATGCGTATATCTAGGGTGATTAGCTTATGATCAGATCTGAGAAACGAGGAGTTGACTTCAGGTGTGGAACACCGGTCACTCATGTTGGTAATGACTAGGTCTAGGATACTGTTGCCTCGAATGGGGGTGTGGATAAGTTGATCCAAAGCATTGGAATTTATAAAGTCCAGAAAGCGTTGAGTGAAGGAGTTGGTACATGAGTAGTTTTCCCAGTTATTTCCCAGTTGTTTGATTGAACCCTAATATTTTCCAGTATATCAAGTAAAGAGGAGTGGGAATCCTGGGGCATGGTGGGGATCTGTAGCAAGCTACAATTTGGATTGCAGTTTTGCCCAGAGTTAGTTGCACTTGGATACCCTCGGATGCATTATGCTGCACAACTAGCCTGAAGGTGTGGATATCCTTAATGAATATGGGACACACCTACGCCTTTGGTGTTCTGGTCCAGGTTAGATGGCCTAAAAGTGTGGTATGAGTTATTGCCTGGTAATGTAGGGGTGCTCTCTAGAGCCTTGAACCAGGTCTCAGTCACTGCACAGATACTGATGTTCTCCATTTTAAGGATTGCCTTGAGTGAGTGCTTTTTGAGATTTGGACTTCTAGCATTGAGTAGCATTACCCTCAGTTTTTTCTTGCCTGTTCCTGTTACAGTGGTGAATTTGTCATTTGAACCTTGCCTAAAAAAGGCACTAGGTATCAGCAGAAAATGCACAGCTTTGCTATCACAATTTTTCTTTAACACACACACACAAAGTGGAGGGGTGGCCATGAAGCAGATAAAACTGAGATCATGGTATAACAAGGAATAAATGAAATGCCGTAAGACAATTTTACATCTGGAAAGTATGGAAGGCAGCCCATTAAATGAAATACTCCTTACAGAATGAAGAAGTTATAAAGCACAATATACAACAAAGTACATCTTTTCTAAATAGTTTCATTGTACAGTACTACTCAACTTAATAAGCAAATATATTTACCTCTAAGGCATTGTTAATACACTTCTCGGCAGCTGAAGGAAAGGAATTCAGACTTGATATAACCTGAAACAAAAATAAGTTTTGATTAAGTGCATGTGCTAGCACAGACACTGAAAGGCAAAGTGTTTTTTGCAATCTATAACAAAGAGGGAATGGTGACAAAAGTGACCTTCTCACCAGCTGTTCCCTCTGCTCTCCTCAAAAGAATTACGAATTGGACTAAAACATATGGCAACCACAATGTGTAAGAAACATCATCTCCGGTATTACAGTGCTGAGTTGATTATAATCCGAAATAATCTAGAGACATGGCATGCACTCAGGCTAGCAGTGTGCCAGAGTTCCAGCTTCTATTGCAGGGATATGGTTCGTATGAACAAATCACACTCAAATTCAAATTAGAATAAGATAAGTCAAATTGTGCAGAAGCTTGCGATAAAGAAGCATTACGGAAATAATAGATACATTCTTACTATATCAAATGATGTACTAAAATATCCCCTCCTTGATGGGTCTCTGGTTGGGTTTTACTTCCCTTCCAATCAGAATTCAGCATTTTCTCAGTCAAATACCGTGTTTGGTACATCTGTGGATCTGTAAAATACACACCATGAAATGATGTACCAGCCACATAAGCATGCTCTTCTCCAACTCCAGTTTGACAAAACTGTATTTTACATTACACAAATGCCTAATCCTCTGCCTTATGCTTTCAAGCTGGAAAAAAATCTTCATTAAATTTAAGCATTACAACTTATGGAATCTACTGAATCGATTATCTCGATTATCAAATGAACAATTAACTCTCTGTACACTTTTAAGGATGCAGAGCCTTAAAGCAATACACTGTATGTGCTAACCCTCACAATTACAAAAGAGCCAGTTTTGCATATTGTGCTTACAAAGACGAGTGCAATATAAATTTACAGACACAAATTTAATAGGGAACAAAGGAAAGAGAGGATAAGAAAAGACAAAATGTCAAAATACTAGATCATGAGCATCTTTCCATAAATAATCAAAGGAAGGCTATTAGTAAAAGAAATCCCAGAAAAGGAGAGTTTTTACATTTCCAAAGCTGGTTGATGTTGTTACATGGGCATGTTCATCCTCAAAACTTACCAGTTCATATCCTTGCTACCAGTGATCAACCTCCTGAATATCAAGAAATTATGCAGATCTAGCATTACCATATGAAAAAATAAGTTATGCATTTACTATAATGTTACATGTTATCCATTTTCATTCTTCGTTAACTGATGGATCTTAGATTTCAATATTGGCCTCTTCTTCCAGATCCTCTGATCCAGCTCTAGAGCTCCTTCCTTCCTTTACCTGTAACAGCTCACCAACTTAACACACCTCAGATCGAGTTAGTTGCCCTTAGTAGACAATGAATAATGCCTTGAGAGAACTTAAAAAGGTATAGGATAAAGGAATAGAAATGGAGCTCAAACCAGGAATCATAGTTCCCAAAAGTATATCCCTTAGGTCTCTCCAGGAACAAAGGGAAGGGAGTTAGGAGGGCGGAAAGATGATGAAGAATGAAAATGGACAACACAGATGTAATGTTATAGTGAGTACATAACTTATTTATCTGATGTTGCCATTTTCATTCATTCCACAACTGATGGGACAAAGTCCCCAGCTAGATGAACCTTGGGTAGTTCTCATGAAAGGATATTTTGGAGTACTGCAGAGCCAAAAACAGCTCTTTTCCCTAGAAACCAGTAAAGGTATGAGCACTGGACGAAGAGGCAGCTGCACAAATATCATCTATGGAATTTCTAGACCAAAAGGCTGAGGATACAGCCATATACCTTGTGGAAGGAGCTCTAGAAAGCTTAGACAAGAACAGTCCTCTTTCACTATAGACAAAAGATATGCAATCAATTAACCATTTGGCCAGAGTAACTTTAGAAACTGCCATGTCCAACGTTTTAGCTGAGAAGGATACAAACAACTGATCAGTCTTATGGAAATCTTTGGTCTGTTAACCGAGAAGTATACAAACAACTGATCAGTCTTATGGAAATCTTTGGTCTGATGGAGATAAAACCAAAGTTGTCTATGCACATCCAAAAGGTGGAACATGTACCCTCCCTTATTGGAGAAACTTGGAAAGAAAATTGGGAGGTTAACGACCTGGTTGATATTAGATTAAGAAGCTACCTTAGGCAAAAATGGGTTGGTTCATATAGAAACCATGTCTTTGTAGAAAACCAGGTAAGGAGAATTGGAGGAGAAAGCCTAGAGTTTGGATACTCATCTAACTGATGGAATAGCAACTAGAAATATGGTCTCCTATTTCAAAAACGTAAGGTCTGACATGGCTGAAGGTTCAAAAGGGCCTTTAGTCAGACCTTGAAGCAGGACAGTTAAATTCCAAGGAGGAGTATGATCCTTTAATGGAGGCCTAAAAAAATTCCTTTGAGAAAGGCTCTGTATAATCTAGAAGAAGCAAAGGTAGAACTATTCTAACCTAGCTGGAAGTCTGAAATGGCAGCCAGCTGAAACCTAATAGGAGAAAAAACTTGCCCTTTCACTGAAACTGAAGCTAAAAAGTCAAGCACAGCTGTTATAGGGGCAGAAAAGTTTCCAAATCTCTCAAGGGCCCAGAAAGCAAATATTTTCCATTTATTTTTGTAAATTTTTCTAGTAGTAGCCTTTTGAGAAGATGATAAAATATGACAGACCATGGAGGAAAGCCTGGGCTGTCCAGCAGTCAATGGAACTGAAGAAACCATGCGGTCAGTTTGAGACCTGTTATGTCCAGATGAGTCATCCCTGTCGGGTGAGACAGGATGTCTCGATTGGGATCTAGTATCCAGGGTGGATGTAGAAGATGAGGTCAGAGGAAAGGAAACTAAATTTGATGAAGCCAGAATAGTGCAATGAGGATAACTGTGCCCTTCAAATGGAATGCTTTCTGTAGCAATTTGGGGTAAGAGGTAACGTGGGGTAAGCATAGAGAAGACTGGAGGGACAATTGTGGACTAGGGTATCGCTTGTTAACTACCCCTTTGGGGCGATAAGGGTGAAGAATATGCTGCACTTGCTGTTGAGGGTAGAAGCGAAAAGTTGCATGGCTGGCCCCAATGAAGAAAAATTATCTTTGTCACTTTGAGAATGAGTTACCACTCATGAGGCATCAGAATGGACCTGCTCAGTTTGTCTGCATTGACTTTCCCCAGTATGTGTGCTGCTATGACAAAGCATCCAGAACAGATTGCCCATTTCCACATTGTCATTGCTTCTTGATATAGCGGGTAAGATCTGGCTTCTCCCTGTTTGTTGATGAGCCAGATTATTGACATATTGTCCATCTGAATAGCAATTGCCCTGGAGGGGACAGCATCTTGACAGGCCTGCAATGCTAGGAGGACTGCTCTCATTTCCAGGACACTGATACATGTTGTACCTTGGACCATCCTTCCCAAGTAGTGCCCCCACCCCACCTGAGCTGGGAGGCATCCCTGGTCACAGTGGCTGTGGGCAGGATAAAAACAAAAGGACAGCCTTGGGAGACTTCATCCAAATGAAGCCATCAATGAAGATATTTTTGCAAGACTGTGTGATCTTGACTGGGGCGAATAAAGCCTGTTGAAGAACAGACCACTGAAACAATAGAGTCCACTGCAGAATCTGCATGTGAAACTTAGCTAAAGGAACTAGGGCGATTGCTGTCACCATGGATCCCAAGGCCTGTAAGATTAGTCATGATGGGAGGGAAGATGTGATCACTTTCTTGATCTGGGATCTGAGTGTCTGAATTTGTGTTGGAGAAAGAAAGGCTATCTGAGTGACTGTGTCTAGACAAGCACCTATGAACTGCAGTCTTTGCATAGGTGTGAGCTGTGATCTGCTACAATTGATAGCAATGCTTAGGTGAAGATACAACTGGAGCAAGTCCTTTGCCTGTAGAAGTAGATGCCTGGGATTGGGCAGTTAGGAGCCAGTCGTCTAGTTACGGAAACATTCTGAATCTTAGCAGTCTCGGGTGAGCTGCTACTATTGGCATGCATTTAGTGAACAACCTGGGGGCTGAGGTGAGACCACAGGGCAGTGCTCTGAACTGGTAATGACTGTCTCCCAGCCAGAAGTGCAGACATTTTCTAGAGTGCCTGTTCATTTTGATGGATAGCACACATCCTAAAGATCTATCAAGCACATCCCAAAGGATGGGGGGAGGGGGGCTAAAAATTTATCTGGACACTTAGGGATGAGCTCCACAGTATACAGTTCCTTCCACTCCCAGCAAGAACCGAGGTCTATAAGTTCATCAGCCGGGTTGGGGGGGGGGGGTCACCAAAGATGGAGCCAGGCCAGACTCGAAAGCCTCTAGGAACACCAACTCCTCTTGGGAAGGGGTGTTGGAAGACCAACTAACTTTTGTTTTAGCAGTTCAAGTACATCTCCAAAGAAGATGTCTTCAGGTGGAGATCTGTGGGATCCTTCTTCATCAAAATCAGTGCTTCAGTGAGAAATTCCTGAGGGGAATCTTAGTATGTCCTTTTACACATTCTCTTCTGAGGGACCTCATCAGTGGGATGGTATTAGAAGTGACAAGGGAGTGCTGAGGGACTGACTGGAGACTTGAACCCAGTGGAATAGAAGAATGAGAATCAGAATAAAGACCCAAAGCTGGTAAAGATATGTGATCCAGGGGTGTTTTTTCTCTAGATAAACAGAAGGCCGTCTCAACAACCTCAAAGGCACAGTGCCTAAGGCACACTGAAGTTGGAGATATCAGGGCCAATATTTCCCTGCACCATCTATCCCTGAATCTCATGATGCCCTCCACTTGAGGATGGAGTGAGACCCCAGCTGTCCAGCTCCGAAGCTCTGAGGACAAGGACAGCTCTAACAATTTTGGAGTTGACCCAGTTCCCCCAGATCTGGTGCTAACACTTTGGCTCCAAGAGGGTTCCTGCTCTGAAAGGCTTGGAGCCAGATGACTCAGGGAAGCAACCGGAGTAAAAAAAAAAAACAACCTGTCTTTGGATCTGATGAGGACTCTCACAAGGATCTTGGATCTGAGGGCTGCAAAACTACAGGCCAGATCGGAGAAGGAGAAACTAAAGGAGGACTTGTAACAGGCAGGCTCACGGATCCAAAAGGAGACGGAGATGGAATTACCCCATCTGGATCTGAGCTCTGAGGAATTTCCTCATCATCCTAGCCACTTCATCCTTAGACAAGCTCCTGGAGGTCCTAAGCGAGAAGCTAATAAATGGTGACCTGGAGTGTTTGCGTGCAGGCTCCTATAAAAATGAGAAGGGAAGTGGAATAGGTATCAGTTCCAACAAACAATGAGGTGACCAGATCTGAAGAGATTTTGTTTTTAAAGTAGTAGAATCTGTGGTAGTCAGATTCAATTTCTTCAAAATTCTTGATAGCGGCTGTAAGGATGGAGCTGAAGATGGTGAAGGATCCAGAGAATTTTCCTGGTATCCTTGTCTTTGGAAGCTGAGTCGGGCTTCCCTTTGTATGATTTCTTGGAGGTAGTTTGAGCCCCAATTGAAGAAGAAGAAGGGAGAAGGCCCTTCAAAACTAACTTGTTTCATTTGTCAGTAAGTGCTCTGGCATTGAAGCCAGCACATATAGAACATCCCAAAACTAAATGAGTAGTACCCATGTAACAGTCACATTCCCTGCTGGCATCCGAATTGGGAATTTTGTGCTCACAGCAAATGCATTTTTTGAAATCAGTTGGCTTGTCTGCCATACTGGAGATCAGGGAGCTGTAGATCAAAAAGTAAAGGAAAAGGAATATATTTATTTATTTTTTAAGGAGGATCTGTGCAGAAATTGCTGAGGCGTGGATCTTAATAGATGAAAAGGAAAGTCCTTTGTGTAACATCTCAGTTAAATATTGTAGAATCTGAGGGATGTTTGGATCAAGGGGATTTAGGCCTTTAGCCTGGTTCCAGGCGCAAAATCTTTTCCATTTGTCTGAATAGGTTTTCCTGGTGCTGGGCCTCCTGGCCTCCAGAATGACATCCATAACAGCCTTGGATAAAGGTGTTGGCTGGTTGTTTAGGTAATTTGCCATGCAGCCAGGTTTAAAGTCTTGAGCTGGCTGTGTAGAATCTGATTGTCTAGCTGGGTGAGCAGGTGAGGAATTTGTGGCAAAATCCATGGTGGGCCCTGGGCCATGTTCCTTAACACTGGATACCAATGCTGGCGTGGCCAGTCTGGTGCAACGAGTATCATTTGTGGCCTCTCTAATTTGACTTTCAGCAGTACCTTTGCTAGAAGAGGCAGTGGAGGGAAGGCATACACTGTTAATGTTTTCCAACTGAATGAGAAGGCGTCCACTTTCCAAGTTGATGGATGGAAGGTCCTGGTGCAAAATTTTTGAAGTTGGTGGTTGTGGGGGCTTGCAAACAGATCTATGCCTGGGCGTCCCCATTTTTGAGCTATCATTGCAAATACTTGTGGATCTAGTTTCCATTCATGTGGATCCATGATGTTTCTGCTTAGGTCGTCTGCCAATGTGTTTTTCTTTCCTGGCAGGAATTGTGCTTGTAACTGAACCTGGTAAGACAGTGCAGTGTTCCACAAGGTCAGTGTTCCACAAGGTCATTGCTTGCCTGTAGAGAGGGTAGGAATGTGTGCCCCCTTGCTTGTTTATGTACCACATTACTGTGGTATTGTCCATCTTTATTATTAGTTGTCCTGGGTGAAGAAGGTCCTTGAAAGCTGTTAGGGCATTCTGTACTGCTAGCATTTCTTTTTGATTGATATGCAGGTGCCTCTGAGCTGAAGTCCATTTGCCCTGAATGCACTGCCCTGCCATGTGTGCTCCCCAGGCATAGTCCGATGCATCTGTTGTCATAGTTTGCCTGGCTGTGGGTAAGGTGAAAGGCTGACCCTTGTTGAGGTGACATGCCTGTGACCACCATAGAAACTCCTGTTGAAGGCAGGGAATGAGTGGTATCATTGTTTCCAAGCTGTGGTTGTGCTGAGTCCATACTCTTTTCAGGTACCATTGTAATTTCCTCATATGCAGTTTTGCAAATGGTATTAGTAGAATGCAAGATGCCATGAATCCCAAGGCCTGCAGAATTTTTCTTGCAGGGAGTTGGGTCTTTGTTGCCATTATTTTGAAATATTGAATCAGCTGTCGTTGTTTTTCTGGCATGAGATAAGCCATCTGGGCCATTGTATTCAAGCTGGCACCCAGGAATATTATGTTTTGTGAGGACACTAGTTTTGATTTCTTTTCGTTTACTGTGTACCCTAGGCAACTTAGAAGGTATTTGACAAATGCCAAATGCTTTAAAAGAATGCCCTTGCTTTCTGCTTGAATAAGGCAGTCGTCCAGGTATGGGTATATTTGAATTCCTCTTTGTCTGCAGTATGCAATTACTGGTGCCAGGCATTTTGTGAAGACCCTGGGTGCAGTAGATAAGCCAAAGGGCAGTGCAGAGAATTGATAATGTGTTGAACCTGCAATGAAGCGGAGGTATCTTCTGCAATTTTGTCTGATGGGGACATGCAGGTATGCCTCCTTGAGGTCCAAAGTGACTAGCCAAGCATTCTTGCCCAGCATGGGAAGAAGCTGCTGTAGTGTTAGCATCTTGAATTTTGGTACTTGCAGATAGGTGATCAGAATTGCAAGATCCAGAATGGGTCTCCATGCTTTGTCCTTTCTTGGGACTAGGAAGAGTCTTGAGTAAAATCCTTGTCCTTGCTCCTGTGTAGGTACCTGTTGAATGGCTCTCATGACCATGAGAGCTGTAATTTGTTTTTGTGCCTCTGCCCATTGATTTGGTGGCAGGTTTGGCATTCCTTTGATCCTTGGTAAGGTATGAAAGTGGAATCTGTATCCTTGAGAGACAATGTTTAGAACCCATTTGTCTTTTGTGGTGATGTGCCAGTTGCCTGTAAAAAATGCTAGTTTTCCTCCCAATGGAGCTGCCAGGAGAGATTTGCTTGGTAGTTTGAGGATAGAGTCATTGTGTTTGTCTTCTGCTAGCTTGGGGCCTGTCTGTTCCTCTTTTCTGGGTAGCAGAACCCCATTGGCGAGGTTTGTAAGGGCCCTGTGACTGACCTCTGCCCGTTGGGCGTCTGTATTTGCCCCTCTGTGGTCTGTCTGAAGCTGGAAAGGACCAGTTTTTTGTTGGCCAATTTCTGCTGAAACGAGGGGGTTGTACCTGCAATAAATCCTTGACCGTTTGCATAGACTTTGCCTTATCCTCCATTTTTTTAAAACCTCTTCTGCTTTGACACCAAATAATACATCCTGCTGTAAAGGTGCATCCAGTAATTTTGCTTTAACATGGTCAGGGAGGGTCTGTTTCTTAGGCATGGGGCCTTGAACTGTAGACTGATGTACAGTTTTCTTAGGTTTTAAAGGAGTTTTAAGCTTTGCATAAGTTTTAATGGTGAGTGTAGTTGGTCTGAAGAAACCTTCTGCAACCAAAGGTGTTTCCACTGCACTGGTGTCTACTTCTGCTCCGGTGTCGGTAGATGGCTGCGTCAGCCTAGTAGGCTCCGCTTGGAAATCTGCAGCTGTCTGGGGTTCCAGTTCTGCAGTCGTCAGGGGTTGCGTAGGCGCCTCACTGAAAACCAGAGAACCGGTGGCAGGCCCAGCTGAGGCCTCGGAGTCTGGCTTGTTCCTAGGCTGCCTGTCCTTATCCTTGCGTTTTTTATGTGTGGCGGTCGTCGGCTGCTCCGACGGCATGATATAATTAAATTTCCTACCAAAGTAATGCCGTGCGAAGTCAAAACGGCGTTTGATAGTTTGTTTATTAAACCTAGCGCAAAACCGACAACCTGCGACGTCGTGGTCTGGGCCTAGGCAAGGAATACAATAGGAGTGGAAGTCCTTATGAGGTATTTGCTTCCCACAAGAAATGCAATTGTTAACTTTTTCTGACATTGGACTGAGGCAAGAAAATGTTCCCCAATGGGGTACTTAGCTTTATTGAAGACTTCGGACTGAAATTCAAATCGAAAATCTTAGGTGTCGGCCAACCGGCACTTGCGAACTGCTTCTGCTTCAGGGACCGTGCGGCAAGAAAGACTGAAGAAAATGGTGTCGGATGCATCTTATATACCCCTGGCGCACTGACGTCAGGGAAGAAGCGACAGCAACCGACGCCAGACCAAGACTTTGGAATTCGGGCCGACTGCGGGACCGCCTGACGGCAGGATAACCCAAGTGTGATGACTGCAGCAGGTTAACACGATGAACATATAGGCTCATGCACAGTGCTTAAATACCAGAAGTTTAAAACTTAAAAAAAAAACTTTTAAAAGCTCACAACAACTGAGAAGCAAGAAATAAAACAATAAATCAAACTACAGAGTGGTTAATTCTGTGTCTTCCAGTCTGCACTCTGCTTTATTGTTTTAAAAAAACTCAAAAGAACCAAATGAGGGTGCTTACTCCAAGCTCTAGTCCAATCATCCTTCACCAGACAGGTTCCAATCAGGACACTTCTCTAACAAGTGTGCAGAAGGGCCCCTTCCAATCAAAGATGGCTTGGAAAATGTGCTCAGAATACAACAGCTACAAACAGACCCAGATGCAGTCTTGAATCTGCCCAAGTAATCCACCACTGAATTCATCTCTAACTGAATGTAAACTGCCTGAAGGAAGAAACTGTGAGACAGAAATCTCCAAGGTTGTCAATGTTAATCTGCACAGATGATAGGATTTTGGCCCTGCAAATTTTCTGCTATACCACATAACTGTGGTATTGTCTGTTAAGATTCAAAGTCTTCCTGGAGATGACAGGTGATTCAAGGACTGAAGAACCAGGATCAACAATTTAATTTCTTTGATATTTATGACTGAACCCGGCTAGTATTGACCATAAGCCTTGGACCTTTTATGTTCTTCGAACATGCCTCCTCAATATCTTGAGACCTGTCTGTCTGAAGCATTTATGGGGACTTCCTAGTGGGGAGATGGAACCAGAAAGGGCATTCCATGATTGAGAAATATCTGATTCATCATCATCAACCCCCCTTTTCCCATTTTCTGCATGGGGTCAGGGTGTTGTGTCAACTGTTGCCGTCTCTCTCTGTTCAATGCCACTTATGCCTGATTGTTGTAGGTCTTCTCTCACACACAATCCATCCAACTCTTTGCTGGATGTCTTTGTTTCCTCTTGCCTTCTTCTTGTCTGTCCTAAATCTTCTTCACCAGACTGTCTTTTGCTTTTCTGCACATGTCCGAACCACCATAATCTGTTCTCTTTGACCTTTTCTATAACTGGAGCTACTTTGGCTTCTGCTGTTATGTCCTCATTTCTTCATCTGTCCCACAGTGTGCCCCCTACCACCTGTCTCAGGCAATGCATCTCTATCACCTCTAGCTTCCACAACTGCTCTGCCTTTACTGTCCAGGTTTTCATAGCATACAATAGTGTGGGTTGCACCACTGTTTTGCACACCTTATTTTTCAGCTTCTTTGGAATTCTTCTGTTATATACTACACCAGACACTATGCCAGTTGGCAGCAGCCCTCTGATTCTAGCTTTGACCTCTCATCCAGACTTCCCTGTTCCTAAAACACCCCTCCCAAATACCTGAATCTGTTAATCTATTCCAATATTTTCCCTTCTATGTCAATTCTCAGCTTCTTCTGAACTCCATCATTACAACTGTATCAGCTAAACTCAGCTTCATCCCATGTGCCTTCAGTTTTGCATTCTTTTCCCCTATCCTTTGCTGAAGTTCCTGCTCAGAGCCTACCTGCAGTGCCACATCATCTGCATATGGCAACTTTGTTGATCTGCCCCCTCTGACCTGTTTACTAATGTAGTCCACCACCAGTGTGAACAGCAGTGGGCTCAGAGCTGAACCCTGGTGCACACCCACTCCGAATGGGAACCCCCTCTGTGAGATCAAGCACTGCTCATACTTGAGTCATTGGGTTCTTTTACATAGCTTGCACTAATTTGATTAATGCTTCTGGGACTTTGAATCACTGCAGTACTGCCCAATCCAACTTTCATGGGACATGTCATATGCTTTCTCAAAGTCTAGAAATGCCCATTTGGACTCCTTCCTTATCCCTAGCTTCTTCTCAACTACCTGTGTCACTGCAAACATTAGGTCAGTTGTACTGCATCCTGATCTGAATCCAAAGTGCTCATCTCCCATCTTACTTTCTAATACTCTGCATAATTGTTTATCAAATCACCCACTCCAGAACTTTCATGCAATGTGACAGGAATTTGATACCTCTATACTGCTCACATTTGGATACTTTTCTGTTAATGGGGCAACAGTTGTGGTGCGAAATATAAATGGAGAAGTAACTACTCTTAGATCTCTGCTGGTTCTGATTTTACTTCTTTTTCCCTGGTAACATTTTTTACATTTTTTTTTCTAGAAAGAACAGTCAGTAATACTATACATTATCATTTCCTTCTTATGAATCTGTTTGAATTTATTGACTACAGTAAAGTACGGATCTTGGCATTGTTTTACAACAGTAACCAGACCCCGATGGGCCAGTTTTATAATTATTCTTCCAAAAATCTAAAATGATGTAAAACTTGCTGTTCTACTAACTTCCCCATTGAATTAGAGTATTATTTTAAAAAGGCATCTCATGAGGATTCCACTACACAGTAGCCAACAGTACCTGACTGTGTCCTTTCTCATCTGGTTACATTTGGCTTTGTACTTGTTTCTCGAGCAAAGAGGTTGACCGATATGAACCTATTACGTACAAAGTATGTTATTTTGGTTCCGTCAATAGTGATGACTGCATGTCGCTTTGACGAGACTAATAGGTTGAAAAAAGTGAAATATACAAATTTTGCTAAAAAAATTAACTGTACTTCGCATCCTTCCCAGATGCATTTTTAAATAATAATGTAATTCGATGAGAAAGGTAGTCAAACAATTTCCTCAATAATTTGGCTTTGTCCAGACTTTTGGGTAAGCAAGTTGAGAATTACGCTGGGTCGCTGTACAAGAAATCCTAACACCAGTGCTCTATTTTATTGTCACAATACATAGATATTGACTACCATTCTGTTTTAAATGTTATTAAGGCAGCTTAAAGCTGGAATGCATACATATTTTCATTTAAAAAATGCACATTTGGTAACACTGTGCATGGAAAGTATAACTTCTTGTATACACATCAGCGGCAGCAGTGTGATCTTTGCAACTGCAGCCTAACATTCCAAATGGTGATTACAGCTGTTGCCCCGATAACGGAAAAGTACCCACGTTTGTGAATGCCCCCTTTGTTTTTGAACATTGCCACTGGTATGGTTATTCCCCAGTCATCTGGGATACGCCATCCTCTTCACACTACTAGGAGTACCTTCAGGAGCCATTTCTCCCCTATGTCACCCAGTATGTTTATCATATCAGCTGTGACCTCCTTTCAGCCTACTAGTTTCCCTGACACCATTTTCCTTAGTACTGTTGTTCTTCTATGGTGGGCTCCTCTTCTCTCACTATAGGCTGTTTCTGGGGCAGTACAGCTTCTGTGGGGTTGTCTTCATTCAGAAGCTGCTGTAAGTACTCCTTCCATCTACCTTTGATGTCCTGTGGACTGGTGAGCAGTTAGTTGCTGGGATCCCTTATGAAGGGTGTCTGACTATCTTCTTTATCTTTCTGACTTTGCCTTGCAACCTGACATAGTTTCTTTGCACCATCTACTGACTCACTTTCCAGAAGCTGGCAGAGTGCATCCAAAGCTTTGTAGTTTGCCATTGCAACTCCTTTCTTAGCTTCTGTGTTAGCCAACCAGTATTCCTTCCTAGCCTGCTTCGTCTTTTCTATCTCCCACTTTTTCCTGCAAGCCTTCTTTCTTTTGATGACTTCCTGGGCTTCTGCATTCTACCACCAGCTTTCCTTATGTACCTTATTTCCATATCTGGCTCAGCCGCATAACTGTTCTGCAGTACTCACACATGCTATTTCGAGGAGCTCTCATTCTTCTTGAACTCCACTTATTTCCTCTTCTTCTTGGAAGTGTTAGGGCTCTGAGTAATTCATTGAACTGTTGTGCTTTTCTGTCCAGTCAACTTCCAGGTCTTGAGCATGGTATCTGTTGATCATACAGTTTTTTCTGACCTCTTCTTGCAGTTGGCTGACTGCTTCACTGAGGATGACTTTGCAATCACTGATTCTACCCCAGTGCCCGTTCCTGACCGGGATGAAGTCTACCCTGAATTGCAAGTTGGCCACTCTTGTATGTGGATCCTGTGAATGTCTCTCTTTCTGAACCATGTGTTGGCTACTATCAGGCCATCTGTCAGACAGAAGTCTAGAATTACCTCTCCTACTTTATTCCTGTTGCCCCACCCATGTGGACCCAGGCAGTCCTCATATCCTGTTCTGTCTGTTCTGATATGTGCATTCAGGTCACCCATTTTCAACACCATATCCTGTTGTCCTGCTTTATCTAGTATGCCCTGCAACTGCTGTCTGACTGCATTCTTTTCCACACTATTATAATCCTGTTGTGGGGCATAGGCTGAGATTAGAAATAATGGCCTATCATGATGCTGGAGTCTCACTGCCATGGGTCTGTCACTAACTGACACCCTTCACTGTCTTCTGAAGCTTCTCCTTCACCACAATTCCCACACCATTTCAGGCCTTTCCTCCTCCTGAGTAGTAGACTCTGAATCCCAAGCCAAGTGGCTATGCTGCACTACCCTTCCATCCTATCTCCTTGATGATGTCCAACCTCCTCCATACCATCAAGTCATTCACTTCCAAGCTGTGTCCTGTCAGTGAACCTACGCTGAGTGTAGCAATACTTAGTTCATGTTTGGCAGTTTGACTGGTTTTATGCCCAGCTTTTGCTCAACAAAATCATCCCAGGCAACCCAAGCTGGGCAATGAGACACCGGCAAGTCAGTAGCTTATTGACGGGCATACACTGGCCAATAGGGGCACTCACATCCCTTCCCACTACTAGCATTTGTCCTTGGCATAGGTCAGAGTAAGCCAGGTCTTCAACTCACTTATCACCGGCAAATATTCATGCCAATAGGGTGACATTAGTCAACATGACCGAATCACCTAGAGCCATATTTTACACCATCAAATGGCCAATCCTGCAACAAATCTGGTTGATCCACCAAAAGAATTCCTTCTTCATAAATGGTAAGAGAGGAACTGGGAAGTTCAAGGCATGGCAGTGCTGTGTCCGGACTGGCTTGAGGTACCAGTGTGTGTGTTCCTAATGTGAAGTCTGGCAAAAGGTACAACTGGTATGGTTCAGGGATCTCAACATCTCTCTTGCAGAGGTCAACTCTAGTGGAAGGAGTGAATGAAGGTAAGGCATCGGAAATTGAATTTTGCCCTGAGGAAGAAATGCCATCATGGAGTCTGTGTCTAAGTAGCATCCTGGAAAACCAGACCCTGAAAAAACTAAAGAACAAACATTTTCAAGTTTAGGGTAAAACCCAGGCAAAGAAAAAGTTTAATTGTAAACTTGACATTGTGAAGAAGCTTGCTTACTTGCTTTTTAAAGGGTCCTGAAGAAGAATATTATCCACGTAAGAATATATGAAAACAGTGAGTGAGAAGGTCACTGAAAAACCAGTCAGTAAAAACAAAATGAAAACTCCAGCAAAGCTAGAACTTCCACTGAGAAACCTCCCAAACCTATTATATCAGAGTCACATGGGACATACGCAAATGATCCTTATGAACATCAGGTGTTTCAGCTAATTGACAATTCTGAATGCCCATGACTTGTTTTGTTATTTTAATGGACAATTTCAGGCCAATAAAGCCAAATCCCACTAGCTGTGGATATGCATATTTTGGACTTGTTATGACCTCATCAGCACAGCACAAGCAGTGTGTTTGACTAAGCATTAGAAACACAGAGCTGTTATACCCAGCTGATGCCCAATATCATTAGGGTCACTGCAAAAATATCCCAAACTAAAACAATGAGTGAGAAGCTCACTGAAAAACCAATCAATAAAAACAAAATGAAAACTCCAGCAAAGCTAGAACTTCCACTGAGTGACCTCCCAATCCTCTTGTATCAGAGGCACATTGGATATATGCACATGATTCTTATGAACATCAGATGTTTCAGCAAAGTTCTAGCTTTGCTGGAGTTTTCATTTTCTTTTTACTGATTGTTTTTTCAGTGACCTGCTCATTCATTGTTTTAGTTTGTTGTTTGGGATATTTTTGCAGTGACCCTAATGATAGTGGACATCACCTGGGTATAACAGCCCTGTGTTTCTAGTGCTTAGTCAAACACTCTGCATGTGCTGTGCTGATGAGGTCATAACAAGGCCAAAATATGCATATCCATAGCTAGTGGGGTTTGGCTTTATTGGCCTGAAATCGTCCATTAAAATGATGAAACAAGTCACGGGCATTCAGAATTGCCAATTAGCTGAAACACCCGATGTTCATAAGGATAATTTGCATATATCCCATGTGCCTCTGATACAAGAGGTTTGGGAGGTCATTCAGTAGAAGTTCTAGCTTTACTGGAGTTTTCATTTTGTTTTTAATGTATGAATATATGTGCATCTGCTCCACATCTGTCCCAGTGTGTGCTTGCCATGCTTACATATGTACAATATTGCTTTACCCTGGATATTGAATATATTGCCATCATTATATTTACATTTTTGTTCTAAAGCTGTCTAACTTATCTTGTTGTATTACAATTGTCTGATTTAGGGACAAACCGCTTTTTACATATTTAAACATTTATTTAGTTTGAATGCCTTTAATCCTCGCAATTTGTACTAGTGAAATAGTGAGCTAGCTGGTATTAATGAAAGACTAGGATGTAATAATAGCCTGTTTTTGCTTTGTTCATCTTCCGCACACTTATAACATTCATGTGCATCTCTACTTGCGTTGAAGACAGCTAGGCTGTAGTCTCTGCATTTAATGCCCATAGTTATCTCTTGTTTCTCCATATCACTGAGCTAGTATTTGTAGTAGTGGTTTCTTTTTTAAACTCTTACCATTATCATGCACACCTACTGTAATTTACTACTTTGCTGCTACATTGTTGGTACAAGCTGCATTCTATTTTGTTTGAAATTGCTGCAAATGTTCTGATAGCAGTTGTTTAATAGGCTAGACACTACCTTATCCTGTTTTCTACTCTCTCTCCACTTTATAGTTAATGTCTTCCCTGCTTCATCACTTGAGTGCGGCACCATTCCATTGCTCCCAGCTCTAGACATCAGAAGCAGTAAACTACTTAAATCATTGTATGTTCCTTCTTTACCATGTGCTCATAGTAACAGCTGAACCGTAGATGTAAGTGGCGTGCACACAAACTCATGATGGCTCTGCCACCTTTCTCCCTTTTGTTTAGTTTTTAATATCCCCTAGCCCATAGTGTTTGTTTATCACAGTATATATCGTTTCAGTTGGCCCTTGCCCTCTCTGTACCCTTGAAGCATTTCTATGCAGCCAGCTGCATTAACTACTTATTAGTTGCTCCAGACTACCGACATTACAGTAAATGCAGTATCCAAATGTAAGAATCCCCAGCACTGAGGTGATTTCTCTCCATTAAAATATACTTGAAGCAATCAAAAGCTATAAACTTGTGATACTGATTTACTGACCTAGATAATAGCTTCTCACCAATTGGTTCTGATAGTCCAAGGCTCATTTGTGGTTTGCTGTGGTCTGGCTCTGCACTGCTCCGCTTCCCTATGCCATCCCCAAATTCCACCCACCCCCACTACACCTAAACTTATACTTCTATAACTCCACCCCTTTTTTCTGCCATCCAGTCTCTACCTCTCCTCCTCTCTCCTAATAGTACACACCTTCCCCTCTTCCCTCTTTAACAAATTTCTACCCTCTATTTAATCTATGTATCCTCTACCTTCCTATCACCCTTCACATACACTTAACTCCTTTTATACTCCCAAGCCATCCCTTGTCCTTTCTACCGGCCCTAATTAGGTAGCCACTACATTCTCTCATTATTCTGAATAACCCTGCCATATTACTATCACACATCCACAATACACTACTAATAGCATATTCCCTGCCCTCCAACTTATAACATGCTTCCACCAAGCAAACACTTTCTCACTACTTCACTTTTCATCATACTTTTCTTTTCTCTAATTCATACCACTGATTTAAAACCTATCACCTTACCCACTCAATTTTCATCTACCACCACTTCCTCAGCTATCTAATTTCACAGTTATATAGACATATCTCCTACCAGACAAATGTACTCTTAATGCAAATTTAAAATTACACCAAGTATTAATAAAATTCAGCTTATCAAGATAAAAATACTATCACCTATTCTCAACCATACTATTCCAAATCTACTAAGTGTCATTAGCATACACAGTTAATTATACTACTGTACTTTTATGCGGTGACATACACCCCAATTCAGATACCACTTCCACTAACCCTTCCTCCCCTCCTTTCAGCAATAATTCTCATAAATCACTATATATGTTATCCCTAAATCTACAAAGTATTCGCAACAAAATCTCTAACTTTCACGTTTGGATCTCTCAGTCAACCAGATATTATTGCCACCACCAAAACCTGGTTAAAACCTTCCACTAAAGATTCTGACTTTCGCCCCATGGCTTTCAGACAATAATAAGATCTGATAGGTCATACAAAAGGAGGTGGGGCACAGCTCTAATCTTTTCTAACTCATACTACAGTTTCATATAAAAATCATATCCCTCAATTCTCTAATGCAGAAATTCTCATTTCTTTCCTAAAATTGAATAACTGCAAAAATCTGTGTATCATAGTTCTTTACATACCTCCTGGCAGCAGTATACCCTTACTAGAATATATCCTTGCCTGAATTCCTACTAATATTAAAAATAAAACTGTCATCTTAGGTAATGTAAATATCAACTGGCAAAACCTCAGCTCCAACTCCCCTTCCTTAAATATTAATCTTATTTAACTTCACAGAACTCATCAATTCCCCAACTAGACCCAGTAAGGACAACAGTGGATCCATTCTAGACAGGACTCGGGTCACTGACCCCAACAAAATATCTGAAGCTGGTACCCTCCCTAACACCCTGAGTAATAATCTCCCTGCCTTTATTCATCATACCCTCCCCCTTCCTGCAAGACCAACACCAATACAAACAAATATGAAACCTGACTAAGTTTAACCCACTTACCTTCATTGTATTCTAAAAAAAGACAAACTGGCAAATCCTATAAAAGTCCCCTCTTAATGAAGCAGTTGACCTTTTCAACACTACATTTCCCAATATACTTAATAGACTTGCACCTCTTCATACAAAGAGAAGCAGAATATACTGTGCCCCGTGGCTAACCAAGCCCACTAAAGATCTTATGCACACCAAGGATAAAATATAGAAACAGTGGAAAGCTAATTAAAACACACCTGATCCGTTAAAATTTAAACTTAGTAATCAGGTAAGAAGACTAGTTAAAAAAGATAAAAATAGAATACTATATAAAACTTCAATCGAATAAACAAAACCCTAAAAAATTCTGGAACTCCGTCATATCCCTGTTAAATCCAGGCACAAAAAGCAACCCATGTCCACAGCCTGAAAAATCATCCCAATAAATATCCTCTCTCTTTAATTCCTTCTTTATCAAAACTATAGCTGACATCTAGAAAAGAAGCTTCCATTACAAAAGGAATAATTAGTAGAGCATATAACATATTGCATGATAACTATTAGAATCAATCAGAGGAGGTTAGAAAGGCTTGAGAAGAGAGATTGGATAAGCAATTCACAAAGAAACAATAGGAGGATATATGTATGTCTCCCAAATATGCAACAAAATCAAGAAGATTTAGGATTTTTGCTTGAAAATGTTTACATAGATATGTTTATACCCCAAGTAGACTCCAGAGAATTTTTCCTCAGGTAGACAGCAAATGTTGGAGGTGTGATGGGGAAGAAAGAGGTACTTGGGAACATATTTTCTGTGAGAGCAGTGACTTGGCAGACTGTTGGAGAAGCTGGGTAGGCAGATTAGTGTGACGGGGAGATGATTTTTCTGAGTTATGATATAGAATCGGAATTGCCTAGATATGGTAAGGTCTTGCTGTCTCTAATTATGATGGCTGCCAAAAAAGCAATTACTAGAAAATGGAAATCAAAATCTAAACCAACTAAATCAGTAGTAGTGAATATAGTAACAGAGATAAAACAACTGAAACTGAGATGTTTAGAAAAAGGTAGGAGCAAACTACATAAGAAAAAACTGGAATTGTGGGAACAATACATACAGGGGAGGAATGAGGTTTAAAAGAAGGCAGGACTTAAATGAGCTATGTAATGTTTGACTGAAAACGACTGGGTAGATTATAAGTGATGTATAATGTTTGCAAATAGGAGTGTGTCAGTATGGCTTGTAATGTAAAACACTTGCAACTAAGATTGTGTCGGTGTGGTTTGCCTTCATTTATATAAGTGTATGATTACTTATGCTTAAGTGATGGTTTAATAAAGATGTTTCTTGTTTAAAAAGGGGGGCAGGAATTGAATCATTTATGTAATGCTGATTAGGTTATATGATGTATAGCAATATATGTGAAGTATTAATGTTTGTTAATTTTAACTTGTTAATGCAGTTTGACTACTTTTATATAAATGTAAATGTGCCTATACCACAAGTGATAATTCAATAAAGGTGTTTAAAAAAATACTACAGCCAACATTACAGCTAAGTTTCCTCAAGGAAACTAACACATGAATAACACATTATCTCCAAAACTCTCCACTTACATCACTACCATCACATCTACCCATAACAACAATGACCCCACAAACCACTCTAGATCTCAATCCTATCACCACAATTAAGAAACTACTTCTGAAACTCAAACTTGCTCTACTGCCCCTGTCAACATACCCTCAGAAGATCTAAAGCTGACAGCAGCTGCCATTACCTACCCTATAAGTATACTTCTTAACAGATCCATGCAGGACTCCTATGTCCCCAAACCCTGTAAAAAAAAACATTTATTCTCCCTTTTCATAAAGACGGCAATAATACTGATAGCACTAACTTTCAACCTATTGCCATTCTCTCACCTCTCTCTAGGATCTTGGAAAAATGCATACATATGTGATTTCTCCACTTTCTTCTTCAGAACCAACTCCTGTCACCCACACAACATCATTTCAGGCCAAGCCATTGTACTACAACTACCCTCATACCTCTCTTGGACACAGTTAACAGAGCCTGTGATACTGGGAAAATTGTCTCCACCCTCTTCTTAGATCTATCAGAGGCATTTGATACAGTTTCCCACCCCTTACTTCTAATCAGACTTTCTAACATCGGCCTTTCCCCCACCACAACAGACTGGGTCTCAAGTTATTTAAATGACTGACAACAAGTTGTCAAATGGCAACACTCCATCTCCCCATAGCTTACCACCACTACTGGAGTTCCCCAAGGCTCTATACTTGGACCGCTCCTATTCAGTATGTTCATTAATAACTTCCACTCTTCTATGACCCAGGGATACTATTCAGTATGTTCATTAATAACTTTCACTCTTCTATGACCCAGGGATCGCTTATTCAATATGCAGACAATTCAACTATTCTATGTTCATCTGACTCAATTTCTGACCTTCAACATAAAACTCAAATAGCCTTTTCCACTACTGAAACCTGGATGTACAATAACCATTTAGCCCTAAATCCAGATAAATCCAAGATCATACTATTCTCCTCCAAGAAAACAACTCCATTGGACAAAACCAAGTTCACTATTTACTCTCAAAGTACCGCCATAATCAAAGATGTTAACCACACACAACTTCTACAAGTTACTACAGACAAACACCTGAAATCTGATATGCACATACATCATAACATCTGCAAAACTCATCAAAAGCTCGGAATTCTCAATAGGCATAATCACTTACTAAACCCCTTCACTAAAAAAAAACCCTAGCTTCCCCTCACTCATCTACGGTACCCCCTGCACTTATCCTCCAATCTTCACTACAGGCTAAGCTCGAGACTTGTTACAACAGAGTTGCTAAATTCGCAACTAATTCCAAAAACTCTATACGTCATTACACTGTACTTACGCTCCCTAAAATGGCTGGAACTAACACACTACCTCTCCTATCTGCAGCTAACTACAGCACACAAAATGATCTTTAAACCTTCAGACTGTCTTGCCCTCAGCTCAATACTTACTTACTACCTCCCAAACCGACTCTCTCAGATCGAAGAATCAGCAACTCCTGCAGGTACATAAATCAAACCTTCCACCCAGCCAGCTTATTTACTCCTGCACCATAGCCAAAAAGTGGAATGCTCTACTACTATCAATTAGAGCAACCTAGAATCCTGCCTCTCTCAAAACTTCTTTAAGTGAATACCTATCTTCCATCTGGCATTATTTCTGCATTACCTCATTAAATTATTTAGTACAAGTAATGTTTTCATTTGATATTATCAGATAATGTTTACTGAAACTGCTCTCTACTCTAATACCTTGCAATGTTCATGTAATTTCAATCCTTAATTGTTGTCTCTTATATGATAATTCTTGCCAACTAAATGCTAACTACTCTTTGCATATACTTCTGCTGAATATTAATATTGTATGTATTTCACCTTTAATAATGTACCTTGGAGCTTTTCTTTCCGGGCCTCAACTGAAAACAGGCTCTGAACAAGGACTTTCCTGGTAAATAAAGTACAAATAAATAAATAGCTTGGAGCCTCCAAAATGCTATGTCAGGGGCTAGGCAGTTTGTAAATATCTTTGGGGCTGTATAAAGACTAAAGGACAAAGCTGAAAACTGAAAATGAAATTGTGACGCACAAAGTGTTAAGAATTTTCTAAGACATGGGTGAAAGGGAATAATGAAGATAGGCATCCTTTAGGTCCTTGATCACCAGGATTAGAACTGAAGCATGTGAACAGAAGTGCATTCTGTATTTTCAAACTGGCAAAACACCTGGTTTAAATGAAGCAATATCTTTAAAACCTTTTCTGTATACTTGTCCTTTTAAACTAAGATTAGAACTGAAGCATGTAAACAGAAGTGGATTCTAAGTTTTCAAGCTGACAAAGCATCTGGTTTAAATGAAGCAGTATCTTTAAAACCATTTCTGTATACTCATCCTTTTAAGCATTAGAGAGTTTTTTGTGTCCCTAGAGTTGTTGTTGTATCTTTCGGCTTTTCCCGGTTAGGGGTCGCCACAGCGGAACTCCGGTCCGCTAAATGATTGGCAGCAGATTTTTACGTACCAAGTTGCCAGCCCTGACGTACAACCTTCAACGAAGGTACGCTCATTCAAGCATGTCTCCACACTGAAGACACTTTAGCTGAGAATCGAACAGGACAACGTCTTACTCTGAGGCGACAACGCTACCGCAGCACCACCACCCTAGGGTTAATTACTTTAATTAATTCAGTTTTCGGTGAGCAGCTTCTTGAATGGTTTTTGTTTTATTTAAAGTTTGACAGTCTGATGAAGCGGGCTTGAACTTTGAAAGTGCTTATCAGCTGTGTTTTTTGTTTTATTATAGGTTTTTACTTTTGCCTATTTATGACTCAGCATTTCTTCTGTGTGGAGACATGCGTGAATGGGCGTACCTTCGTTGAAGGTTGTGTGTCAGGGCTGGCAACTTGGTACGTAAAAATCAACTGCCAATCATTAGTGGACCGGAGTTCCACTGTGGCGACCCCTATCCGGGAAAAGCCGAAAGTCACAACAACATTGATTTACTTAATCGCCTTGATCACCAGGAAAACCTGTGGAAGAGACTGAAGAGCTAACAGTATGAATTTTGACACAGTTAAGAAAATTTATTTATTTTTATTTAACATTTTTTAACCGGGAAAGTTCGACTTGGAACAAAGTCAATTTTCAGTGGAGGTTCAGGAAGAAACACTCCAGACGTTGATGTCCAAAATGTTGATGACTGATAAATCCAGAAGAAGCCTCCTTTCTTGGAACTATGAAAAGTTTTGAACAGAACCCCTTTCTCATGGGGAACTATTTCTATAGTCCCATGATAATAAAATTCTTGAAGTATTAGCAAAATCAGATGACTTTGGTTTGAGGGACCTGGAGGAATTCCAGAATGGGACAAAGGGAGATACCAAGAAAATTTGTAGCCATTCTTTACAATCTGGAGAATCCATTTGTCCAAAGTTATCTCTCTATAAAACAGCAGGAACTAGGAAAGTTTCTTTTAAGGTCTGGTAGGAGAACTGTCCAAAGTGTAAGAAAATGCCAGGAGCTGACAGTCTCAAGCTGGAAGAGATGTCATCAAAGTTCTATGAAATCTTTTTTTTTTTCCTTTTTAGTTCTTTTTGGAGATTTCTTTCTTTTTTTTGCTGAGATTTTTGGTCTTTAAGAAAAAATTGTCTTGCCACTGGTGAAAAGTAAAAGCTGATTTAATTCCTTCATTGTTTTTCCTATCTCCTTTAAGTTGCTGAAAATACCTGCAGCTGCTGGACTAAAGAGACTGTCTCTATCCAAGGGTGCTTTCAGTAACTTAACCTTGACTCCTTCAGGCAGGGACTGCAAATGCAACCAGAAATATCTGCTCAGCACAGATTCAGTAGCTCCAGCACTGAAAGAAGAATCAATACCATCATAGCTACACTTTGCAGAATGTCTGGCGATCTGATTAGCTGAACAGAATAAAGACAAAAGGGAAGATATACTGTGTATTAGGAAACCCTAATATTAAGTTATTCATATTGCCCACAATGGATAATAAATATCTGTATTTGATGGTTAATGACACAGAAAGAAAGTGTAGGAGAAGTGTGCACTTTCCTTCTGTACCTGTCCACAGATCTACTGACCTTGTTACTCTGTAAGGCATAATTAGGGGGAAGAAGGCTTTGTTGGTTTATCAGACTGAAAAAGAAGTTATGTACTCACCATGACGTTCCATCTGAGTAGGTACTTCATTTGCCTGCAACCTCTGGGTATCGGATCCGACCTCGGATCCAAGCCGGCAGCTTTCCGAGCTACAAGATCCGAGCTCCTAGCTCCTCCCCTACCCATAATCCCCTGCTACATGCTGTATTACTTCAGATCGATTTTTGCCCCCTCACACAACTCATAACCTCGACAGAGGAATACACCAGATCTAACTTCCTGACAAGAGAATTTCAGGTGACCAGAGATCCCAACAAAGGTTCGGGGGATGGCAGGGGGGGTCGGTTGCAGACAAATGAAGTACCTACTCAGATGGAACGTTATGGTGGGTACATAACTTCTTTATCTGAAGTAGTTACTTCATTTGCTCTGCAACCTGTGGGACAGAGTCCCCAGCTACCTAGGAACAAACCAGGGTGGCCTTTACGGAAGGATATTCCAAAGCACCGTGGAGCCAAAGGAAGCCCTACCTCTCAAAATCATATCAAGTTTATAATGAGAAATGAACATATGAGAAGAGGACCAGGCAGCTGCTGAACATATGTCGTCCAAGGGAACCCTGGACCAAAAGGCTGCTGAGGTGGCCATAGACCTTGTAGAATGAACGTGAACTCCAATAGGAGCTGGTTTGCCTGAAGATATATACCCGTGAATTATGCACTGACAAATTCAATTTGCTACGGTCACTTTGGAAATGGCTCTACCCATGGCTGATTTTGCAAAGGACACAAACAACTGGTCCGACTTGTGAAAATCCTTAGTCCTGTGCAAGTAAAACGCAGTTGTCTGTGTACATCCAGTTTATGCAATTTGTATTCCCCTCTATTCTGAAAATTTGGGAAGAACACGGGTAAATTTACTGATTGATTGATTGATATTTGACTCTGAAGCCACCTTAGGTAAGAAAGACGGGTTAGTCCTGAGGGACACTCTATCCTTGTGAAAAATGAGGTAAGGGGGTTTCATACACAGTGCCTGAAGTTCTGAAACCCTCTTTGCCGAAGTAATAGCCACCAAAAAGGCCGTTTTCCAAGACAAGAATTTCAACGGAACCAAGGCCGTAGGCTCAAAGGGTGGACTTGTCAGGGCTTGTAAGACTAAAGTCAAATCCCATGGGGGTACCACAGCTTTCACAGGCGGCTTCAAACGAAAAATGCCCCGCAAGAAAGTTTTGCATAATTTTGTAGATGCCAAGGACCCTAAGCCATCTCCCACATGAAAATGGGAGATGGCTGATAACTGCACCTTAACCATAGAAGCAATTGCTCCCTGCCGAAAAAATCAGCGTCAGGAAGTCCAAGATAGTCGGAATAGGAACTGTAAATGGATCCAGGCCCTTGTCTTTAGCCCAGATGGAGAAACGTTTCCATTTACTATTGTAAATTTTCCTGTTAGCCGGCTTATGAGCCGCGACCAGTATGGTCTTCACAGGAGATGAGATACCAGGAGTCCTAGCCATCAGTGGAACTGGATCAACCAAGCCGCAAGGTTGAGGTTCACCAGGTTCGGGGTTTGGTATCCTGCAGGATGCGAGATCAGGTCTGGAATGGGATCCAGTATCCATGGAGGAGTCACACTGCGAGACCGCAGATAAGGAAACCAGATCTGGCGAGGCCAGAATGGAGCTATGAGGATAACTCTGCTCCCCAACCGACAGGCTTTCTGTATGAACTTTATCATAAGCGGGAGGGGGGGATAAGCATAAAGGAGACCG
The DNA here is from genome assembly GCF_019279795.1 of Protopterus annectens. Lineage (NCBI taxonomy): Eukaryota > Metazoa > Chordata > Ceratodontiformes > Protopteridae > Protopterus > Protopterus annectens. Next base: position 1,190,907,154 of record NC_056745.1, read on the forward strand.
GGAGGCCAAGCATGAACTAGAGCGTCTCTGGGATTTTCCCCTTCGGGGAGAAGTACTGCGAAGTACTCGCAGCATTTTGTGTTTAACGGAGAAGCAAAAAGATCGCAGTGAGGCCAACCCCATTTGTGGAAGATCTGCTTCGCAACAGATGGATTGAGAGACCACTCGTACGGAGTGAGAATTACTCGACTCAGTTTGTCCGCTAATATGTTGGACCGTCCCAGAATGTGAGTTGCTACCAGAAACCGGTTGGTGGATATCGCCCATTCCCAAACTCTCATAGCCTCTCGACAAAGGGGGTAAAATCTGGTTCCTCCCTGTTTGTTTATGTAGCAGACTACTGACATGTTGTCCATCTGGACTGCAATAGTCCCCAGAGGGAGAAGGTCATGGAGAGCTTGCAACGCTAGAAGCACCACCCTCATCTCTAGGACAATGATATGCAAAGTGGTCTCTAGGGAAGTCCACGTGCCTTGGATGGTTCTGCCCGAACAATGCCCCCCCCCCACCCGAGGCGAGAAGCATCCGTGGTCAACGTGGCTTGGGGCAGGGGAATCTCAAAGGGTCTCCCTTCCCTCAGTTCTTGCGTGTGGAGCCACCAAAGAAGGGGGTCCTTGCAAACTCTGCTCAGTGGTATCAGAGTGTTCAATGGGTGGAGTAATAGCGACCACTGAACTTGAAGGGTCCACTGCAATACCCTCATCCGTAGACGTGCATGAAGGGAGAGACCAATCGCCGCTGCCATAGACCCTAGTGCCCTCAGGACTAACTCACCGCTGGAGCAGGACTCTGAAGAAGGGCTAGTACCTGAAACGACAAGCTGCTCAGCCTGTCTGAAGTTAGAGTAGCTCGAGAGATACGGGTATCCAACCTGGCCCCTATGAACTCCAGGATCTGAACGGGGCAAAGAAAGGATTTCTGTAGATTCACTGAGATGCCTAAGCTCTGGGCAAGAGTCAGAGTGTAATCTCTTGCCACGCAGAGCTGATGCCTGTTGGCGGTGGTAAGGAGCCAGTCATCTAGATACGGGAAGACCTGAATGCCCTAAAGTCTCAGGTGGGCTGCAACCACTGACATGAATTTGGTGAACACCCCTGGGGGCTGAGGTGAGGCCGAACGGAAGAACCCTGAACTGATAATGACTGGCTCCCAGCCGGAAGCGGAGAAACCTTCTGGATCGTCTGTCCATCAATATGTGGTAGTACGCATCCTTGAGGTCTATAGAGCACATCCAGTCATTCTCCCGCAGGAAGGGGAGAATTGATTGGAGGGTGACCATCCAGAATTTTTCCTTGGGAATGAACAGGTTCAGAGCGGAAAGGTCTAGAATGGGTCTTAGGTCCCCCGTCTTCTTTGGCACCAAAAAGAACCTGGAGTAATAACCCAATCCAGACTGGTCTGGCGGGACGGACTGGATGGCTCTTTTTTCTAGCAACTTCAACACTTCTGAAGCCGCTGCTCCCCTCTGATCGGGTGGTACATCGGGGAGGTGTCTGGTCGTGGGGGGAAGGTTTATGAAGGGGATGGAATAACCTCTGGATATGATACGGAGCACCCATCGATCTGTCGTAATGGACTCCCAATTTGACAGGTGCTCTGTCAATCGCCCCCCGACTGCCTCCAGAGAGGGACAGCCGGGTAAGCCCTCAGGGCTGCTGCGTGGGTCTGTCCGAGAAAGGTTCTCTGGACCTGAAGTTACACGGTCCTCCTCTGCCTCTGGGCTGGCGCCCACCTTGTCCTCCTCTGCCTCTAGAGGATGAGGGGTCCGAAGCTGGATGGGACTGCTGAGACTTGTGGAACCACAGCTTCTTTTGTCCCCTCTGATTCCTTGAAAAGAATCGTTGGGGATTAGAGAAGCGGACTCCGACGGCAGACAGCGTCTTCCCGTCCTTCTCGCTTTGGACCAGCATTTCGCGAATGGTCTTGCCGAAAAGCGAAGACCCTTCAAAGGGCGCATTCGCGAAGGACGCCTTGAAGGGATCTGCGAAATCGCAAAGACGGAGCCAGGCATGACGCCGCAAGACAACCCCGGCTCCACTGGCCCTAGCAGCTCCCTCCGTAGCATGGGAGAGTAGCCGCATGGATGTGTTAGATATGGATTTTAGAGTGGCCGTACGAGTCGAAAAAGCATTCTTGTCCTCGACCGACATGGACTCCGGGGGGGCTGCAGCATATTCCTTAATCAAGTCTCGCTATAGCCTAATGGTATGTGCCATATAGTTTAGCTCCCTTAACGAGAAGGTCGCTGAAGCAAACATCCACTTCCCAATGCGGTCCGGCGCTCGAGATTCCTTATCTGGCGGGTGAACCGAAGAACTCTCCTGTGCGAGTTCTCTCTTGGTGGCAGCCACCACCAACATGGCATCAACAGGAGATCCCTTGGCCCAAGACTGTCTATCCGTTGGGGGGCTAAGGACCTTGTCGGGTCGTCTCGGGATTGGCTCCACGTTGTCGGGCTCCTTCCACGCCCTGGTAGTAATTAAGTCTACTAGGGGGTCAGCCGGAGGAGACACCCAGGAGGTAGACGGGCCTGCCTCAAACGCCTCCAGGAACACAGATTCATCCAAGGAAGGTTTTTGGGCAGACCACCCCCCTCTAATACGCAACATTTCCATGATGTCTCAGAAGGAGACATCTTCGGGGGGTGACCTTGGGGAACCTTCCCCTTCATCTAAATCCGAGTCGGTGGTGACGAACTCAGGAGAGTCCAGGTGCCTCCTTTTACACCTATGTTTATGAGGGACCTCCTCAGTGGGACTGTCCAAAGAGGGCTCATCAACGGGTTCTTGTTCCTCCAAGGGAACCAGCTGGAGGGCTTGAGCAGGCTGTCCCAATGGTCGGATGACGGAGGATAGACCCACATGCAGCGGGGGTACGGGAGGAACCTAAGCCCAAACCGGGGACCTGGAGGACCTCGACAGTACCCTCTCCACTACCTCAAAAGCCGAAGGAGAACTACTCTCGCCAGGCTCCAAAAGTAATCTCCTCGGCTCCGAGGTAGGGATCGGGGTTGGGGCCGATGCAGTCGGAGCCGAGAGAGAGGTATGCTCCGAACCCAGTGGTGCCGAAGACACACCAACTCCCACGGATCCGATGCTCAGCCCTCAGCCCGGAGAACTCGGATCCGACATGCTCAAGCGCAAAGTCGGCGTCGAAGAGACCTGAGCTATCGGCGCCAATGAATCCCCGGCTCCGAAAGGGCCCTGATCCGATGACTCCGAGATCTGAAAACGAGTCGGAGAAAGAGTGAAAGGAGCAAAAATGGGGGCCGAACTCCCCCCCAGAGAGGGGGGAGGTAAGAGCACCCCCCATCTGCATTTGGGTCTGTATGAATCGACGCATCATCCGATCCATGTCCGCGTCGGTGAGGCTTCTGGTCGACCTAGAAGTCGTCGAGGTGGGCTGGGAGGGCCGCCTCGACGACCTCGAGGGAGGCCGATACTCCTCCTCCGGCTCCGATGAAAAACATGGCGAACGGCGCCGAGAGGGGGAGGATCCGGAGACCCTCGAGGGAGACCCAGCCAGCTTAGATGGCGGGGCTGAGGGTTGAGTCTCAGCCTGTCTTTTCTGAGACTTGTGTGCCCTTCCTTGTCCTTGTGCCTCTTCTCTTTGGAGGAAGAGGCACCAGAGTCCCCCGAGCTCAAACCCAAAGAGGGAGGTTGAGTCCCCAGTTGAGCAGGGGGCACAGAAGGCACAGGGGCTGCCGAGGCAGCCTGAGCGGGAGAGGAAGAAGAAACCGATTCCTGGGGAAGCAAGCCCGCCAGGATCAGCTTATTCTTCCTGTCCCTAAGTGCCCGGGGTTAAAGGCCGTAGATATATGGGCCACCCCCAGGCATAAAACGCACTGAGTGTGGCCATCAGCCGGAGAAAGCTTATGGCCACACTCAGTACACTTTGAAAAAACGGCTTTGGGCCTTTCAGCCATTTTGACTAACATTCACACATGCACACTCAAACACTAAGGGGGGGGGGGTGTCACACAGAAAAACACTAACTCAGAAAAAATAACGAGTATCTAATCTATGACTAAAAAACACAGGGATACTACTCACATGTACACTAAAAAATACAATCTTCCCAGTTGAGAAAAAAGTTTAAGAAAGGTAACGATTTCACCAAAAGCCAAGGAGCTCTTCAAAGGTAGCTGCTTTAGCCTCGGCAAAAAACGATCTGAGGTAATACAGCACGTAGCAGGGGATTATGGGTAGGGGAGGAACTAGGAGCTCAGATCTTGTAGCTTGTAAAGCTGCCGGCTCGGATCCGAGGTCAGATCTGATACCCACAGGTTGCAGAGCAAATGAAATAGCTACTTCAGATAGGACATTAGAGCTGGATCCAAAGAGGGATTTTATACAGAAAATTATGAATGCCTGGAACTTTATAAAACCTATTTGGCTTCTTAGAGGCTGGTGGCTGCGACTCAGGGTTCAGGCTACTGTCAAGAAAGTGTCTTCTAAGGCTCCCGTATCAAGCTAGGCATATTTCTTCTGTCTCACTTTGTACCACTGATACTTATTTTCCCTCCCACTGAAAATGCTGCATCATCTTTAAAATAGTGTCCCCAATAGACAGTTCCGCTAAAGGGGAGTCAGGAGAAAAAGTGCCCGCGTCCTCTCACTGAAATCCTGAAAGGCAATGGGTTTGAGGGGAATAAGCCAGAAATCTTGGGTCAGAATCTGAATTCTTTCCCACAGAAATATTCTTAATTTCTTTTGAAGGGAAGAAAATAAATAAGGAGGTTTTACAGACATAACAGCTTTAAGCACCCCTTGAGAAAATTCATACCACTCCTTTATCAGGTCAGTTTGGGGAAAAAGTAGCAGTAGGAGAAGTATGCTTAGTATTCTGCTTCCTCTTTTTAAGAGTACCTATAGAAATCAAGCAAAGAGGATCGGACACCTAACATACCTCGATAAAGGTACTAGGAAATTCTTGGATGAGGATCTGTGGAATGCCCTACAGTCCCTCAGATATAACCAACCGAAGATGAACTGATGGCTCATCGTGCACAACAGCGTATACATCTTGGTCTGACTGGGCAACCAAAACTACTAAAGGTTTTGACTTCTTAAGCTTCTTATGTGGGTACTGAGGGATGTTTGACAGGGCAGATACTGAGGTCATCCTACCTTGTGAAAGCTCCTTAAGTCACTGATTCTTTAGGTAAATTTTAAGAAAGGTTAAATGGCTTCTAAAGGTTTTCGTAACAAATAATTTACAAACAGAACACTCCCTAAAATTGTGATTAAAACCAAGACAAAAATTAAATTTAGAATCGTTATTTTTATATGGTATTGGTCTACTGCAGTCCTGGTGATATGAACATATCAAAATTTTAGTTAAATATTTTGTGAAATCAGGAACAGCCCCCAATGGAGATGCTTACCTGCCTACTCACAATGGAGCTGCCACATACAGTATTGGCTCACAGACCAAAATGACAGATGCAGTCTCTCTTCTCAGGCTGTTAGCAAGAAAGTTCTGAGAAACTTCAAGTCTTTACCTTATGTACAACCCCATATTCTCATGCATCGGTTATGAGTCAGATGTACAGAATGAGTGGAAGACACCCAAACTTTGATATACTGGCTGGACACACAGTATACGTGGCAGGATGCTTCCCATCAGAAAGAAATACTGCAAAAGTGATTAAATGAAGGACATCACATCTACTCTTACTGTACTCTTTTGATGGGGACAGACACTTGGCAATAGAAGAAAATGCAGATTGGAAGGGCTGTGGAATATTATTATTGTCTGAATCCACTTGTCCTGTGCGATGACCAGCCATGCAGTTAAGGAGGGAACAGACAACCCCCTACTGTTTCAACAGTGAGACACTAAAGCAAATCCTCAGGGATTAAACTGCTGCTCCTCTACCACTGCAAGGCCAATATATTCCTGTTTCTGATGATTATTTCTGCCTTTGGGTAAGCACCCATTCCAGAAGTTATCATGGAAACATTGGTACCTACCAGAGCTTTAATCTTGCTGTTTACTAGCCATGCTTGGGTGTTGTGCATTCCAAAGCTTCATGCCAACAGTACTGAGTGCTTGCCATTCTTTCTCTATGTTCTCCAGCTTATCCTAATATATATATATATATATATATATATATATATATATAGAGAGAGAGAGAGAATACTACATATATATATATATATATATATATATATATATATAAAATACTTTTTTTTAAATAAAATACGTTGATGGAGGGTTGGGGAAGGGCACAAAAAGGGACCTGAATGGCAGGGGCAAGAAGGAGGATGTGCCATGCCATCTGAGTGGTGTGCCAGTTGAAGGAACGTCCTTTTTTATTTTTATTTTTGCTCTTCAGTGTAAGAGCTGGGCGACATAGATCTAACTGCAATAAGATGATTATTTACAATGTAACAAACGGCTTATTATGCTGTTGTGCTTTTTTTCTCTCTCTCCACTTGAAAGGTGGTGCTCTTTTTCTTAGTACAGGCACATGGCGCTGGTTGACCCAGCTACACTTCTGGCTGCATATGTTGTTGGCACCAACTACAAAACCTTTTCTATTTGCTAATATATGACTTTCTAGTAGCAGGCTTTCTTGCCTCCATTAGCACCTGCTGCATGCCCTCAGTAACCAGGTGCCTAAATTAAGACCCTATCAGTCAGGCAGTCAATTGATGTTGACTGATGGTGGGGTGTATCAAACGCCCCTGTTTTTGTGAGAGAAAATCCAATCTGTGAGGAAGCTTGTGGTAACTGCCCCTGGCCATTTCCAAAAGAATGAACCACAGTTACCTAGACCAGAAGGGAGTCACCACAATGATCTCTGGGGATTCTTTCTGAATTTTCAGAAGTAAACTGGATATTAGTTGAAAAGGTAGAAAATTATACAGGAACATTCCTGTTCAAGAAAAAGAAAAGTCATCTGTCTTCCAGGCCTTCTTGCATGAAGTCCTGGAACAAAATCAATTGATTATTCAGTGAATAGGCAAAGAGATGCACTTCTGGAATTTCTCTACAGAAGAATCAAATCTTGGAAGACCCCCTGATCTAGATTCCATTTGTGAGGGTCAGTCCTGGTCCTACTCAGCTTGTCTGCCACATAATCTTCCTCTGACAGAATACAGGATACATGTAGAGTGAGACTGTGCTGTGCAGCTATATTTCAAGCTAACACAGCTAGTCTGCAAAAGGGGTATGACCTGGTTCTCCCTTGCTTGTTAATGTACCACATGACTGTGGTACTCTATGTAACCACTAGAAGAGATTCCAGGGACCAAAGATGGTCCAGAGAGTTGAGTGCCTGGATCAGGGCACATATCTTCTTGACATTTATGTGACTGCATCTTTCCTTGGTGTCCCATACACACCCTGCACTTTTATCCCTTCTGTAACTGCTCCCCAAGCAGAGTCCTATGTGTCTGTGGTGACTGACTGCTTTGGAGCAGGGAGGGATGGAGAAGGGAAGACCTGGATTTAGGGATATCTATTGTCTCCACCAAATGATTTCTCTTCTGATAAATCTCAGCACTGGGAGTTGAAAAGATGAGTGTTGGTGCCAAGACCAAAAAGATTTCAGATACAAGTTTATCTTCTGCATGTGGAGTCTTGCCAGGGTAACCATGAGGATCATAGATATTGCGAGACTCAAAATCCCAAGGTATTCCCTTGCAGTGACCAAAGTCTAAGTGGAAATAGTCTAGATAAAGATCTATTTTTTTCCTGTGGAGGAAATGGTCTTTGAACTGAGGTACCTATTTGACATCCAAGTAACACAATCCTATGCGAAAGACTTAAGAAATAATTTTGAATGTTCTCTTGGAATTCCAGCTTTTATAAGAGAGCTTTCACCCGAGAGAGAGAGAGAGAGATTCCTTAGAAAAAGACTCTGCAAAGATAAGCAAGTCATCTAAATATGGAAAAATATGGATACCCTGTAGCTCACAATGAGCTATAACTGGAACTAGACACTTTGTGAACACTCTTGGTACAGTGGATAGTCCAAAGGGTAAGGCAGAGAAAAAGAAGTTATGTACTCACCATAACGTTACATCTGAATAGTTGTACTTCATTTGTCTTCAACCTTAAGGCTTTGGATCTGTAATGGATCTGAGATGGCCGCATAGCTAGCATCTTTGATCCAAGCTCTCAGCTCCTCCCCTTACCCCTAATGCCTCCTGTCTTCTTTCTCCCTTCAAATCGAGTTTGTTGTTCATCATAAAACATATACCTGACCCAACAAGGCCTTACCACAATCTACTGCCCAAGATTCCTGAGCCAAGTAACATAAGAAACGCTTGTGTGATGTTCATCCTCTATATACATAGTCAGGACAATAGTGACAAAGCAGGGGGAAGGAGGGGAGGATAGTTGAAGACAAATGAAGTAGTACTACTCAGATGGAACATTATAGTGAGTACATAATTATCTGAAGTAGTTTACTTAATTTGGTCTTCAACCTTAGGGACACAGTCCCCAGCTACTTTGCACCTGGAAGACCCTCATGGAAAGATATTCCAGAGGATGGTGGAGCCAAAAGAAGCCCCATCTCTGGAAATAATGTCCAATTTGTAGTGGGAAATGAAGGTATGAAATGAAAACCACGTGGCAGCAGAACAAATATTATCCAAAAAGACTCTGGACCAGAAAGCCGCCGAGGTAGCCATAGACATGGTAGAATGCACTTTTACCTGACTTGACGGAGAAAGCCCTTTGGCTAAATAAGCTTGGACAATGCACTGAGAGATCCACCGAGTAACTGTAACTTTCAAAATTGGCTTGCCTAAAACCGGCTTAGTGTAAGAGACAAACAATTGATCAAATTTCCTAAAGAATTTTGTCCTGTGTAAGTAGAATCATAGTTGCCTATGCACATCCAACAAGTGTAACTTATATTCCCCTTTGTTTTGAAAGTTCGGGAAGAAAACTGGAAGATTGATGGTTTAGTTTATGTTTGCTTCCGATGCTACCTTTGGCAAAAAAGAGGGATTAGTATGTAAGGATACTTTACCACTGTCGAAAATCATGTAAGGAACTTTAATAGACAGGGCCTGGAGTTCTGACACCCTCCCGGCAGAGGTAATGGCTACTAAAAATGCAGTCTTCCAGGATAGGAACTGTAACTCAACTGAAGCTGCAGGTTCAAAAAGAGGTGAAACTAAAGCCTGGAGCACCAAAAAGCCTGGAGCACCAAAGTAAGGTCCCATGGTGGCACAGAATCCTTCACCGGAGGACGGAGTAGAAAGGTACCCTTCAGAAAGGCTTTACACAGTTTGGATGAAGCCAAGGAATTCGTATTCTCTCCTACATGAAAGTTGGAAATAGCAGCCAGCTGTACTTTTACAGTAGATGAACTAGCACCCTGATGAAAAAGGCTTGTTAAGAAATCCAATATTGTAGACGATGGAGCAGTAAAAGGATCCAAGGCATGTTGAGAAGCCCAAACTGCTAAACGTTTCCATTTACTATGATAGACTTCTGGTTGAGGACTTGTGAGCCACAAGCAGAATACACTTAACTGGGGAAGATAAACCGGGAGCCTGACGATCATGGGAACTGGATGAAGCATCCCTGAGGGATGTGAAATAAGATCTGGGACTGGATCCAGAGTCTAGGGTGGAACTACTGCATGAGACCATAGGGATGGAAACCAGACTTGGCGAGGCCAGAATGGGACGATGAGGATAACTGTGCTCCCCAGCCTGCGAGCTTTCTGAAGCAACTTCACCAAACTTCAACCAGACCATCTCTGGGGGCCTCCCCCTGAGGGGAGGGGTCAGAGTGAAGAACTTGCTGCACTTCGCGTTGGAAGGACATGCGAAGAGATCACAGCAAGGATGACCCCATCTGAGGAAGATCCACTCCTCCACTGAAGGATTCAGAGACCACTCATAAGGCATCAGAATAGATCTGCTGAACCTGTCTGCTAGAATGTTGGACCGACCCAGAATGTGCGTTGCTACCAGAAAACGTCCAGTGGAAATTGCCCATTCCCACACTCTCATGGCTTCGCAACAAAGGGGGTAGGATCTGGCTCCCCCCTGTTTGTTGATGTACCAGACTACTGACATGTTGTCTGTCTGGATGGCAATCGTTCCCAGAGGAAGATGGGCATGGAGAGCTTGCAACACTAGGAGCACCACCCTCATCTCTAGAATGTTGATATACAAGTTGGTCTCGGGCATGGACCAGGTGCCTTGGACCATCCTTCCTGAGCAATGCCTCCCCACACTAGCTGGGAGGCATCCGTGGTCACTGTGACATTGAGCAAGGGTGGAAGAAAGGGATGACCCTTCACCAGATCTGGAGACTGAATCCACCACAGAAAGGAGTTCCTGCAAACCCGGGATATACGTACTGGATAAGACAACGGTTGATCTAGAAGAGACCACTGGACCACCAGAGTCCATTGTAGAATCCACATGTGAAGGCGCACTACGGGTAACAAGTGGATCATAGCTGCTATGGACCCCAAGGCCCTCAGAACTGATTTTGCCGCTGGGACATTTGTTTGTATAACATACAAAACATGTAGCTTCAGATTGTGTATTTTCTCTGGAGTCAGAAAGACCTTCATTTGAACCATATCCAACTGAGCCCCTATGAAGTCTGGAACCTGCAACGGAGTCAAGGCTGATTTTGTACGATTGATGGTGATGACCAGATTTCAAGCCAACAATAGAAACGAGTCCCTGTCTTGGCACAGTAGATGCTTGGTCAGGGCAGCAAAAAGCCAATCATCCAGGTGTGGAAAGACCTGAATACTCTGAAGCCTCAGGTAAGCTGCTACTACTGCCATCACTTTGGTGAACACCCTGGGGGCGGTGGTGAGACCAAAGGGGAGAGCTCTGAACTGATAGTGATTGGCTCCTAAGTGGAAGCGGAGGAACCTCTGAGAGCATCTGTCCATCTTGATATGGTAGTAAGCATCTTGAAGGTCGTATTGTAGTAAGCATCTTGGAGGTCGATCGAGCACATCCAATCATTCACCTGCAGATAGGGCAGGACAGAAAGAAGAGTGACATCCAGAATTTTGTCTTGGCTACTGACAGGTTCAGGGAAGAAAGATCCAAAATGGATTTTAGGTCCCCCGTCTTCTTTGGCACTAAAAAGAACCTGGAATAAATGCCCGATCTGGAGTGGTCTGGGGGGACCAGTTGGATGACTCATTTTCTTATTTGCTTTTCTATTTCCAAGGCTGCTACCTCCCTTTGTGCAGGTGGAACATCTGGGAGGTGTCTGGGGGAAAGAGGTGGCTGGATGAAAGGGATGGAATAGCCTCTGGACATGATCTGCAACACCCAATGGTCATTTGTAACTGACTCCCATGCCATTGGGTGTAGTGAAAGACATCCCCCGACTGCCTCCAGAGAGGAGCAGTCGGGCAGTCCTTCATGGTTGCTGCCCAGGTTTGTCCGAGAAGTGTTCTCGAGACCTGGTATTTCTCGGACCCCCCCCTCTGCCTCTGGGCTGGCATCTATCGTATCCCCCTCTGCCTCTGGGGAATGGAGTGTCCTGACTGCCCCAGGAAAACACCTGAGACTTTTCGGAACCACATCATCTTCGTCCCTCGCTGATTCCTGGGAAAAAGATCTTTGGGGGGGGGGGGAGTGGATCCCAACAGCAGACAGCAGTGTCTTCCTGTCCTTCTCACTCTGGATAAGTGGTTCTCTGACTAAATTCCCAAAGAGGGAAGAACTGTCATACAGGGCGTTGGTAAATGACGCCTTGAGGGGGTCAGTGAACTTTCACAGCCACAGCCAGGAATGGCACCTAATGGTAATCCCGGAGCCGGCCATCCTAGTAGCTCCCTCCGTGGCATGGGAGAGAAGATGCATGGACATATTGGAAATAGCCTTAAGAATGGCCATTCGAGTAAAGAATGTCTTCTTGTCCTCTGCCGACATGGACTCCGGGGTCAACTCAGTGACTTCCTTGACCAAGTCTCATTGCAATTGAGTCAGGTGTGCCATGTAGTTCAGCTCCCTGATGCCAAAGGTCACTGAAGCGTACACTCGCTTTCCAAAATGGTCCAGCATCCATGACTCATGGTCAGGAGGGCAGACCATAGAGCTCTCCTGAGCGAGCTCTTTTTTTGTGGCTGCCATCATGACCATAGCATCTGCAGGGAACCCCTTATGCCAGTGCTTCCTGTCGGAAGGGGGACTACGGAACTTGTCGGGACACTTTGGGATAGGCTCCACTGTGTCCAGTTCCTTCCATGCCTGAGATGTTATTGATCCACCAAGGGATTCACAGGAGGGGACATCCAGGAAGTAGAAGGTCCCATGCCAAATGCCTCAAGAAACACTGCTTTGTCAGGGGTCGGTTTTTGGGCAGACCACCCCTCTGCCTTCTGGTGAAGGAGTTCCATGATGTCTCCAAAGGAGACATCCTTGGGGGGGGGCATCGAAGGGAACCTTCCCCTTCCTCCAAATCAGTGTCTGAGGTGAGGGACTCTGAAGGGGAGTCCAAGTGCCTCATCTTACATGTACGTTTGCGAAGGACCTCCACAGTGTGGCTCTCTGGGGAGGACCCCCAAAGTCCTGATGCTCTCTAACTGGAGCTTCTTGTGGCAAAGCAGGCACAGGCTGTCCCTGAGAGGGCAAGATGGTTGGAGCTGTACCCAATCCAGAGGAGCCAGGGTGGAGTCCGTGGATGAGATGATCAAGGGTCTTGAAGGCATCGAGAGAACCCTCTGCACCACGTCAAAGGCAGATGGAGAACAGACCTCCTTAGCAAATCCCATCCGAGCCATTCCCCTCTGATCTGACAGGGGAGTCGGAGCTGAGACTCTAGAAGCCAAGATGCTGAGGGTGATACTACTCTCTGACCCACTTGGAGCTGACAGCACCCCCTTGGATCCAACCCTGAAACTACGTCTCCAAGAGCTTGGATCCAACACAGTCAGATCCAATGTACCTAAGGCAATGTCTGGCATTGAGGTACAAGATACCATTGGCGCAGACCCCTCGACCCCGAGGGTCCTCAGATCCAAGGGCTCCAAAACCAGAGGTCGGATCAAAGAAGGAGTTATCAGTGTGAAAAAAGGTTGCAAGACACCCCCTCCAGAGGGAGAGGGTGCAGGCAAGACCCCCCTCTAAATTTAGGTGCGGATGAATTTCCACATCATCTTGTCCATCTCCGCTTCACTAAGGCTCCGGGTGGAGCAGGATGATGAAGCCACAGAAACCTGTCTAGAAAGGTGGTGAGGGGTGACAGGGGAATGCATTCTAACAACCTCCAGCTCAAGGGAAAATTTTGGAGAGCGGAGCAGGAGGGAACCAGGCCTAGAAGACACTACCTTAGGGGGTGGACCAGCCGGAGCAGAGCGTTCGGGAGGCCGCTTGTGAGGCCTATCTTTCTTGGTCTTCTCTGCTTCCCCAGGCCTCTTGGTGGGAGTTGAGTCCCTGAGGCTTGGGAAGAAGACGCTGCTGCTGCTGTCTTACCAGTAGATGGGGTGGGAACAGCCATTCCTGACATGGGTAGAAGACCCTTTAGTATGAGTTTGCTCCTCCAGTCCTGAAGTGCTCTGGGGTTAAACCCAGCGCAGGCAGGACAGGAGGAATGAATGTGCGCTACGACCAGGCACACTATGCACACAGTGTGGCCATCAGCTGAGGAAAGCTGATGGCCACACTCTGAGCACCTTTTAAACCCAGACATAAGGGCTTCTGACATAGTCCCTAAATAAGGTCCACACACAATCACACAGAGGAAAAAGGGAAGTTTTTTTTTTTTTTTTTAACACCGACCGTCAGGGGAAGGAGAAAGGCAAGAGAAAGGAAAGTAGAAAAAAGTGCAGAAAACTTAAGCACTCACAACAATTTAAGCCCAAAAAATGATGAACACGCTGGCAAGAGCTCGGACCACACTGCTTGCTGTATCAGCGGCAAATGAGATCTGGGGGGAGGAAGGAGACAGGGGGCATTATGGGTAAGGAGAGGAGCTGACAGCTCGGATCAAAGATGCCAGCTATGTGGCCATGTTGGATCCATTAAGGATCCGAAGCCCTAAAGTTGAAGACCAAATGAAGTAAACTACTTCAGACCTGATAATGTAATCCAGACACACAAACCTTAAGAAACATCTGAATGAATAGGGATGTGATAATAAGTGTTGTTTATGTCTGGTGTTACCAGGAAACTTAAAAGAGGAAGAAGAGGTAATAGGTTGTGAAGTGGCACCATTTTGAATTTGGACACTATCACAAACAGGTAGAGGAAAGAAAGATCCACAACTGGTATCCAATCATTTTGTTTGGCACTAGGGACATCCTTGAATGAAAACCCTTCCTCACATGAGAAGGAGGAATCGGCTCTATCCCCTCTTGGGACAACTTGTGATAAAAACGCAGTGGAAACAAAGGAGTCTAACCTGGAAGATGTGGAATGCCCCCCCCCCCCAATAAAAAGGAGGGATTTCCTTACACTGACATCTTTAAACTTGTTGAATAATTTTCACAACCTATTTGTCTGAAACTGTTGCCAAAGAGAAATGAGGAAATTCAGACTTTCCACAATAAAAAAGGAACTTGGGGGGGTGGGCACAAGGTCTCTTGAATAGTAATTCAGACTTGTTGGACTGTCCTTGGTTTTGGGAGGTTCTAGACTTCTTTTTGGAGCCCCCTTGTCATTTCTTCTTAAATGTCTGTTTACCTGTATTTTGTTGATACTGTTTATTGTTTTTTGCCAAAACTAGATGAGGAGATAGAAAATCTTTAGGAAAATTTGGAAAAGGAAGGCTAAAAAATCTTAGCGATTCCCTGGATTAGCTTGCCACTTTGAGCACATGTTTTGATCACTTCTGCAGCAGATGGGTCAAGCACCAAATCTCTATCCAAGGGTAAATTTAAAATCTCATTTTAACATCTGGAAAGTTCTGAAAATGCAGCCATACAAACCTCCTCAAAAAAGTACCAGTGGCCACAACACTGGAAATAGTATCAAAAGAGTCATACATACACTGTAAACAATGAGTAGTGACCTGTGGGACAGAAGAAATAAAGTTAGTTAAAGCAAAATTTTCCTCGTAAGAAGAAACTACAGATAAAACATTCCTCATACTTTCACAATTAGTCAAAACTAACTTAACATGCGAGTCTGACAACTCAAAATTCTGAAAATCGAAGTTGCAGAAGTATATACTTTTTTCCCATACCAATCAATACTTTTCCCATCCTTATAAGAAACAGTATGACTGGAAATGACTAGGTGCTTAGCAGCAGTGGGATCAACTAGAGCTATAGCTGTCTGGTCAGGTTTGGGAATAGTGTAGACAATTTTAAAAGATTGTGGGGACTTAATATATTCTATTTGCCTTTTTATGCACAGCTGGCTATCAGGAAAATTGCTGTCAGTAATACACACAATCCTCTAAAACAGACAGAATAGGAGGAAGAGGAATGGGTGTAAGATCTGGAAAATCCTTCTGTAACAACTCAGCATTTCTGAGGGACTAAGAAACCTCAGTGCTCCCTCACAGGAAACACTGGCACATTCTAGCAATAGCCTCAGAAAAAATAATCCCCATAGGCTGAATCAGAAACTGAGCTCTCCTCTGAGTCTGAAATAGAAATCTGTAGAAAAAACTGTGTCTATTCATATACCTTCCTCTTCAAATTCCAGAGTGGGGGATGGTGTCAAAAGCCTTGGCAAGATCTAGATAGGCTGTGTGAACCACGTTACCCTTGTCTACGGCTTTGGTGACTGCTTCAAACAAGTCTATCAGGTTTAGGAGACATGATCTGCCTTTTACAAACCCGAACTGGGTGGGATCCAGAGTTTGGAGATTACCAATATCTTTGTTTATAAGTTCCATGATGATATGTTCCATGGCCTTGCAGACCAGGCTCGTCAGGCTAATGGGGCAGTAGTTCCCGGGGTCGGTGGTGGCTCCCCCCTTGTGGAGTGGGATAACCATTGCTGTGTGCCATTCAGCAGGCACAAAGCCTGAGGTGAGGCTATGACTGAACTTGGTACTTAGGTGGGGTGCCAGTTCGTTCTGTAGTTTGTGTAGAACGCAGCCTGGGATGTTGTCTGGTCCCATGGATGCTGTGTTCTTGGCTTTGGACAGTGTGGTTTTTACCTGTGCAGTCGTGATTACAGGATCTCTGCATTCTTCCGGTATAGAGATGGGCTCTTTAGGGGGTGAGAGGGGGGTAAAGTTAGCACTGAACCTATCTGCCAGGATGTTGGCAATATCAGTTGGGTCTGTATATTTAGTGCCATTGTGCTGTAACTCAAAGCAGATCTGAGTGTTGCCATTGAGATTCTTGACATAGCTATAGAATGCTTTGTAGTTGTCTTTAGAATCAGTGGCGATTTTGTTTTCGTAACTAGCTTTGGAGGATTTTATCAGGGATCGCAGCTTCTTATTGAGGCTGACCAGGGAGCTCCTCCACTCGTGGGATTTTACTCTCTTTTTGCAAGAGTTTCTTCCTTCTGTTGTAGTTTGTTTATGGCAGGGGACCACCAGACTGGCTTTATTTTTTTGGAGGATAGCATCTTGGTTCTGTTTGGGATAGCACGATCCATGCACTCATGTAAGTGCTTATAAAGTGCAACTGTGTAGGATTCAGTAGTCATAACTGTATTGTCCATCTGCATGGGTGTCATGAAGTTCACCACTTCTGTCTTAAGAAGCATGAAGTTGGCTTTGGAGAAAGTTTTTACCATGGTTTCCTTAATGGGGGGTGAAGGCAGGATGTGGATATCTAGGGTAATTAGCTTATGGTCGGAGCAGACCAATGAGGCGTTGACTTCAGTTGTGGAACACCGGTCACTCATATTGGTAATGACTAGATCCAGGATATTGTTGTTCCTGGTGGGGGTGTGGATAAGTTGATCCAGGGCATTGGAGTTTATGAATTCCAGAAAGTGTTGAGTGAAGGAGTTGGTACATGAGTAGTTTTCCCAGTTAATGGTGGGGTAGTTGAAATCGCCCATTATTAGGGTGTTTGGATGAACCCTAATATTTTCCAATACATCAAGAAAAAGAGGAGTGGGAATCCTGGGGCATGGTGGGTGATCTGTAGCAAGCTACAATTTGGATTGCAGTTTTGCCCAGAGTTAGTTGCACTTGGATAACCTTGGCTGCATTATGCTGAGCAACTAGCCTGGAGATGTGGATATCCTTAAAGAATATGGACACACCTCCGCCTTTGGTGTTCCGGTCCAGGTTACATGGCCGAAAAGTGTGGTATGAGTTACAGCCTGGTAGTGCAGGGGTGCTCTCTGGAGCCTTGAACCAGGTCTCAGTCACTGCACAGATATCGATGTTCTCCATTTTAAGGAGTGCCTCGAGTAAGTGCATTTTGAGATTTAGACTTCTAGCACTGAGTAGCATCACCCTCAGTTTTTGCTTGCCTGTTCCTGTTACGGTGGTGAATTTGTCATTTGAACCTTGCCTAAAAAAGGCACTATAGGGGCGGCAAGAACCTTAGCCAGTATCCGGAATCCCAGGGGTGACAGGTGTAGGCCATCTCTGGCAAAGCATCGTGGTCTGTCGACCATATCATCCCAGGCAGACAGATACTGGATCCCTTTAGAATGGCACCAGAAGCTTAGCCAATTGTTGAAGTCAATCATTTTGTCCTTGTACTGCGGTATCATTCTGGGTGATGGCAGAATGCTACTCAGGGCTAGGGTCATACCTGCCTGGGCTACAAGATCGGAGAGCTCTTCCATGTCTCTTTTCTTGTAGTCCAGGGAGGTACGTCTCAGGTCATTCACACCAACATGGACAATGACAGAGTCATATTTGTACTTGTTATGGAGTGACCTGAGTGCGTGGGTTATGTGGCAGATCCTGGCACCTGACAGGCAGCTGACAGTAACCTTCTCCTTGTTTAGCCTGGTGAGTGGGACATCAGTGTGCCTGAGTATAGAGTTGCCT